>NC_056732.1:615995234-616095234 GCF_019279795.1 Protopterus annectens | reverse complement strand
AATGAAATGGCACCTTCAGCTCCAGAGATATACTTCTAATATCCAACATACAGGGGCTACAAAACATATAAGTGCATAACTGCTTTTTTTTCTAACCCAGATAAAAAGAAAATAATGAAGTACCCTTTACTCTGATGACAATGTTAATTACAATACTGGATATTTTAAAGACATTTCTGTAACCCAGCTGTAAAATGACTTGCTGCATAAAACTGGTTATTAGAACACAAAATATTCAGATGATCTACATAAAAAGCAGGAGTCTCCGACTTACACTTTCTGACAACTGCCCCAACATAGTAAGACGCAAACATGCATAAGTGCACAAACCTTCCAAGAAGCAAAAGTTTGAAAAACAGATGCAAACCTTTTTAATAGAAGCGACTAGGAAACTACATAACTGATCTGGCAACAAAACAGTATTGTCAGTTGAACAGTTGCACTTAAAATGTAATTCCTCTTGCTTTTCAGTACCACAACATGAAGCAGTTGACTGCAGCAAAATCATTTAATTTTAAAGGACTTTAACAACCAATTTGTTCTGACAGGTGTCCCACCACAGTGGGACACAAAGTAAGCATATGTACAAACATCTTCCAAGAAGCAATAACTTGAGTAAAGCAAATCCTTCCTGCATCCCCAAACAGGTGGACCACCTACAGCAGAATATACCAATGTATGGGCAACTGACCTGTTTCTCCTCATTTTACTGTTGTAATGACCCCCTCAAAAAAAGCACCAGCCTTAAAAATTAAAAGAAGGGGAGGGAGCCTGAAACTGTAACACTATTTCCACAATCACAGAACCATTAGGACGCCATGTCACTAAATGACCATGTGTGACAAAACAGCATTCAGATCTCAAAGTGACACTACCATTCTAGTCAAGTGAAATGAAACTCAGAAAGAGTATTCTCCAACATAAGGCCCTGTACCAATAATTAAGCACTGCCAATTGCCAATAAAAAAAAACATTTTTATTGAGCTGATCAATAGGTATGCAGCTGAAATATACAGCTTAACATCAGTATACCACAGCTTAAGTGAAAAAAAAAAAAAAAAAAAAATACAGCTATAAGAAGCTCCAAAATAGGTGAGAGATTATATCCACTCAGAACATACCAAACTGGAAATAAACAAACTGAATCTGGCTATCACAAACAAAATGAAAGTTCAAATAGGTACAGTTACACTCCAGTACTTAAATCATTAAACTGGATGAATTATTGTGACTCAGGTGTTCTGAGTTTGAAAAAAAATATTCCTATCTTTCTAAATTATAAAACTTTCAGTGTTGTACAAGCAGCAGTGCCTTATTGAAATAACCACACTGCATACCTTTTTCCTGGAGTTCAAACAGACCAACAGCAAACATGATTACATTTTATGCAATTCTGTTGTTGGTTTGTTTTGAGCTCCAGAAAGTCTTTCTCTTATTGACTGTAAAGTCAAGGCAGTGAAACAGAGAAGCTGCTACAGGCAAGCCAAGTAACAAGGTCCAGGCTTTGTCAATGTGGTTTCGATCACAAAACAGACTTTTTTGTAATTTCTTTTAAAAACTAAATTCAAAATGCTATACAGAACAGATTAAAAGTGTTCAAAAGCTGCATCAGTCCTGTGGGCTGGGCATCTGATGCCACTGACATAAAGCTTTAATTTTCAATACTTCCTTCATAACATGCTAGCTAAGGAATTTTCACAAGTAAATATGTTATGTCTTACGGGAGCTAACTGTTTAATAATCTTTTATTTCACTGTCACACATATTTCGTTGCAAAGCAAGTTAGCCTTTCAGAGACAGGCTGGCAGATCTCTCCAATGGGAAGTTAGGAGAATATTCTCTCAGTCTTTATTAAAGACTACTGTCTGTTAAAATATTATTTTTTCTTCTTTGCTTCACTTTTTGCCCTTTGTCAGCCGATCATCTTTCACTACAGGTCTTCATAGGTCTAAATTTGGCCATCAAACTGAAAAATCATTAAACAGCGTGTCTCACTGAACATGCTGTTTCATCGAGCTGTTCGAGTAAGATCATGTTATGGTGGGGATCACTGTACTGCTATCTCGGAGTTGGTATATATAATTAGCGAGGGATGTGGAGGGCACAGCACCCCACATGAGTAGTTTCACTGAACGGCATTTTTGATGTAAAGCCTTTCCATGATTTTTCAGTTTGACGGCTGAACGCAAATCCAGGTCTTCCTAACAATATTCACCAACAGACATTATAATGCTTCTTGGTTTATTTTCAATAAAAGATAAACATCATATGATCACTAGTAATTAAAACTCACAGTATAAATGACTTGCCAGTGGTTTAGCCTGATAAAGCCTCGACTAAGGCCTAGGTGACCAGAGTTTATGTAGTGGCTAAGGTGCTTGATGATGCACTTGACATAGGACTGTACATGCTCATCTTGGGGGGGGGGGTAGGGTTGTTGGGCTCTGGACCAGATTTGTCCACTGCTGCTGGAAACAACTTGTCCTTGTTTGAAGGGTGAGGCAGGTTATGAGTGGGGCAGGAATAAGGCAGGCAAGAGAATGACCACCCAAGGAGTTGATAGCAGTCCTTGTCCTGGGTGTGTGGGAGCATGTATGCATATGATGCAGGGGTGAATGTGGTCTTTCTGGTGATGCTTGTACCTATGTCATCATCTGGAGTATGGCTACGTAATAAAAATGCTCTCTTGCTGGGATGCCTGTCAGAGAGCACAAACTTCCAGCTAGCTCGCCCCTGCTAGCTCACCTCCCATGGTATTTGGTGGGTTCCCAACCTTGGGAACAAATGGGCTCAAGTCCATCTGGGATGGCTTGATGGTGGGCAGGCAGAAATGGATATGTTATGGAAAAAATACTTACAAATAATTAACTAGATGTTGCTACTTACTGTTAAGAAACATGTTACGAAATGCTAACCATTTTAGTTAAACTTTTTTGTTTAATATTCCTTACTGTCATAAATCTCACTGCTCAAAAGTTCATAGTTTATACTAGGCTAACAACCACCAGGGTCTTTACAAGCCTAGCTATGCAACCCAACTCAGTTTTGTCCCAGGGTGCCTTAGATGCATACATAGTAGGTTATATTAGTTAAAAAGGTAGCTAAGGGTTATGTCGGGGGGATGTTAGTTGGGAATTCATTTACTTACTGTTTGTAGATCATTGTGTACATTGTGCCCAGTCAGCCACTGTAGCTAGACAGCACGTACATATAAATTACTGAGCAAATGCAAGATCAGTGCCATTTTGTACAGTCAGTCACTGAATGAATGAATGGAGATGCACATGTGAGTGTGTTTGAAGTAATGAGTCAGTCAAAGTATATGTTCCAGTTCCAGCTCCTGATGTGCTTATGTACAATAAACAACCTGAACCCATCACTGTGCCTCAGTGTCTCGCTTCAATACACAAGACATGCAACACTGTTGACCTCTGTGTATCAGAAACATGGGAGCCAGATCAGTGGTAAACTTGAGATTTCCCATCCAACTATCAATATTTAGTTCGAATAGGATCAGGGATGAACTCTGCTTCATGTGGATGGGGAGCTTATTCCATAGTGCAGGGATCCTTTCAGACACACATCAGACCCTCCAGCAAGTTCTATTTATGCCGCAGACAAAGTGCAGGTCCTTGGATCTAATGTTTCTAGTGCTGTCTCTGTCTTGCAGATGTGAAAGAGGATCCATCACATCTGGATTTGAGGATGTCTTATATGCTAGTCACAGATCGCCTTTCAATAACCTGTAGTAGATGGAGAACAGAGATAGGACCTTAAGGCTATCTGTGTAGGACAGGGTATTCATAACCTGGATTCTCCTGGTGAGGAACCGTTTATCTTCAAAATTATCTGTACAGATTAAAAATATATATGTTTTATTTGGCGCACTTACATTTCTACAGTAGTATATTTTTATTTTCGTTAATAGCAATTTTTAACAAACTTCTATGTATGTAGTAACGTAGCTTATTCACATGAAAAATGTTCATCGTAATACATGCACATCTATAAAAAAAAAAAAAAAAAAACATAAAATGAATGTCAATATTCACTTTACAAAATAAGGAAGGGAACAAATGAAAATTAAATTGAAAAAGTGTACTGACTGGTAAAAAGGTTCTGTCTTTGATATTTTATGCTAAGGACACTGGACATGGGAAATGTATTTCTATGGGTCATTCTCTGTGAGAAACGACAAGGATTAATGAGAGAGAAAAAAGGTAGAAGCACAATACATCAGTACTGTCTTACCCAAAATAAAGAACAGTTAAAAGTTCATACTGAAAATGATTCACACAGCTTGAAAGAGTAAAAGTTTGTTTCAATAAGCACTATGTACGTATGTGTTTGTGTGCAAAAATATGTATACACACACACACACACACACACACACACACACACACACACACACACAAATAGATATATTACATGCATACACTCACTCACACACACAAACACACATTATGTCCCGTGATATATTAAATGCAAATACATACACACACACAATGTCCATTGAAATGGAGGGCCTCTAAATACCACAGCTTATATATTGCTTCATGAAACCCATTATCTCCAGTATATACCAGCTGCAAAAATATATACTCAGGGAAACTGTGCATTCATGCAAATATTCAAATTTTAAATAATCACTTTTTCAATTGTGCTCCTTCCCTCACCTATATATTCTCACTCTGAGGTTGTTCTCGCTTAGAGAAGGACTGATCCGTCACTCTACTACCTGTTGATCTTGGAGAAGGATATGTACTTAAATTGTGAGGGTAAGGACAGTGCTACAGTAAGTAGTGAATAATCACAGCATGAGCAAATAACTTCTCATTTCAACATACTCAAAGAACCCACAAAAGAAGCTAAGATATTTCAACTATGTCATGGGAAATCGTATGTGCACATACATATGCAGCTACTGGCACTACAACAACTGTGCTGTTGTGCTAGACTGCTGATAACACACATACTAGAAAAGTGCAGCTGGGTGGGTAAGCCCTAATTCAATAAAAATTTAAGACCTAAAACTGTACCCAGATGTCTTATTAAAAGAAGACAAAATGGCTATACAGTAGCAGAACACTTGTAAAATATACTATACATTAAAATAAAATAGTTCATTTGGATACTTTCAATGGATATCATTTGTGCATTTACATTAAAACAAACTTGTCCATAATCATTTAAAACCCATGCAGATAGGCATCAAATTAATGAGGTCATCAAAAAAACCACTGCGGATCTTACCTTGGGAACTGGTAAACTATATTGCACAGTTATAAGACAGATGAATAGGAATGAAATAATGGAACACATGCCCTAGCAAAAATGAGCAATGTGGCACTTACCTAAAAGAGAAAAAGAGAAAAAAAGGCAAAATACTGTGTTAGTATTAAGGAATACTTTTGAAAGGCAATGCAAATAACAGAACATTAGACTTGGTTAATTGGGTTAATCCAACTGGGCAAAGCCCATTTACACTTGGGACCTGAAGGAACAAACACAATTTCAGCATGCATGGGCAGGCAGACGTTATAAGTATAGGCACTTCACAGCTTTCATAAAGCTATGAGTAGTACACAGGCGTAAAGTGATTCACAAACTATTGCTGCTCAACTGTGCAGTGATCCGTAAATTAGCAGTAATGCTCTTTTCAAACTGAATGCAAATATAGCAGTCTGTGGCTGCATGAAGCAGACTTTATCACTGTTACATAAGTCGCATAGTATAACCGTTAAAAATTGTTTACACTACACAACTTCCACAAAGGGTGCATGTGAATATTACCTGTGTTGTACCCATCATCTTCAATAGGGAACACTGGTTGCCTAACTGAGACGTTTCTAGCTGTGTAGCTCACTCTTTTGTAGATCCAGTCTACTCAATGGAGAACCTAACCAATGCTGCTCAAACTGTGTGGTAGGCAATTCACAGACATTTGCAGCAAGGCATTCAGATGCATGCTAACTATGCTCATCATTGAATCATATTGCAGCTGACTAGCATAACTCTGTGAACCTGAGCAGTGTGCCTAATGCTACTAACAAATTTTGATAATGGCAGTTAGCCATATATATATATATATATTAATGAACACCATTCCTAACACAAAGTATGATGAAAGTTAATGAAATTAGTGCCCAGTATTGACTCCTCCTGCAATTCATACAGAGTTACATGTATCGGTAACATATCCACGTATGATTGTAAATTCTTTTATATAAGACCAATTGCTCCTACTACTATTGAGACTGTCTGGGCATCCTTCTTCCACACTGCCCTTGTTTCATGAGACAAGATTTAGTTGGACTTTGTGGATAATATATATAATATACGAAGTACATAAAACATAACAAGAGCAAGTATGATTCAAAGAAAAACAAAGGCAGCAAAACATGTGAACAGTTAAGGCTTTACTTGATCAATCAAGACAGTATGGATAATTAAGTGACACAATGGTTTAGGCAAACGGAGCTACCTTTGAATATAGTAGAAACTACTCCAACACACACATTTTTAAATCTGAGACAGCACAGTTCACATCTTAGACAAAGGGAGTAGGGAATTCCACTATACGGGTACATGATTTCTGGAAGCCTCCTTTTTCTTGTTCCACGGAGTCAGCACTATGAGCTAACCACAGTTATGAAGATGGGGATGTACACATTGAGTGCTCTCTTAAGCTGAGGAACAGAAATTATGTACTTACTTTGACTCTGGATCTTTTTCATTCAAGTCTGCCTGATACCACAGGTGGTACTGAGCCCACTTGTCAGACTGACATACTTTCTGACTATCCTGTAACAGGTTCACAGATTCGCTCACACTGTTGGAATTTATCATCTTCCTTTACCTTGTTTTCTTGTCATATTTTGGGCAGACATTACTTTCAACCTGCTCTCCACTTCTTAAGTTAAATCATCATCATCATTATGACGTTTTTGGGAAAATTCAAGACAAATTAGGTAACGGTACTCTACTGTAAAATATTCTAACTGATATATGTACTAGTATGACTGAATAACATTGTACTCTTTTTACCTTAACATTTGTATTTTACATTTGTAAATTTACCATTTTATTTACTGTATCTATAGATCATCAGACTGATCTTAAATTCAGTTTCAATTTATTGTTCTTCATTTTTATTTGATTCACACAATCCTGGTTATATTTATGTGAATTTATCCTATTTGTTTATGCACTCTGAAAATACCTAGGGTCTTCTTTTTATGACAGGGATGCTCTCCTGGTTTTGTACCACATGTCCATTTTTGAAATCTGCCCTCTTAGCCTTCTATTCCACATCTGGAGGTGCTTCAGTATCTTGTGCAATCACAGGGGGTGATGCTAAAAAGCAGGCTACTGTGAGCACTGAGACCTCCTGCATCTGGCCTACGGGCACAGCAGCTCATTTGCAGAATGTCCATCTTTTCTCTGTACTACACCAAGAGATTGTGTTTATCGTTCTAGGCAGGTTAAGGACACTTGTTTTCCATTGGTTCCCTAAAGGCTCTGTATACACATACAATGTCCACTTGCAACCATAGGTCTTAGCCAGCTAAGAGGCCAAAGTGGAACACAGACCATAGCAATGTGTGAAACAGACAAAATGTGGAACACCATATTTTTGCACTGCGTGAAAACTGTACCTTGACCATGGCCATTTAACCAAAATATATGTAAGGGGACACACACGCACACGCGCGCACACACACACACACACACACACACACACACACACACACACACACACACACACACACACACACTCACCCTTGTCATATCTCTCAACTGCCCAGAATTTTGCCTCATATTTATGCTCTGTTCCTCATAAAATATGCAATTTTCTGGCAAATCCCAGAGGAATGAAATAATAAGGCAATAACAGAAACTTGAGTTTCAGACATCATATCCTTCAGAACATTTTATTTATTTATTTGCATTTGTTAACCGAGTTGGTCCAGCTGGGTAAGAATTACCCTTTTTCAGTGGAGACCCGAGGGGGAAAGCCCCAAACAGACATACAAATACATACGAATAGAGACAAATTAACAATATTACAGAGGAAAACAATATTATGGGTACAATGGATAACAAAAACAAACAATGAAAGTTTGAGAATAAGAGTAAGGTAGGCCAGAGGCATGCATGCAAAAGATTTATGAAAAGGTGTTCTGAGCAAGATCTCTGAAATAAGTTAAAGTAGGCAAAGAAATGATGATTTAGGTGTGGAGTTAGTAGTGTGGGAGTTTTAGGTGGGAGCATGAGAAGGACATTCCCATTTGGAGGAGAGATGGGAGAGAAGCATGGATTTGAAATTGTTGTGGTTAGGTATATTACGTAGTGGTGTGGGGAGATTGTTCCATAGTTTGGCTATAGTGTGGGATAGTAGTAGTTTACCAGTTGGGTGGATGGAGTTTGTGTACATAAAGCCAGCCTATTATTCTGGCAACTTTCTAAGTTTATAAGAGCAATATTTAAAATTGGTTCCTTTTTATGGCCTTTGTCCCCCTATTAATTAAGGCTATGTCCAGATTTCTTGTGCTAAGAGGTTGAGAACACACACACACACACACACACACACACACACATACAAAAAACCCTTGTCATACCTCTCAAATGCCCAGAATTTTGCAGAATGCTCAAATATTTGCCTCATATTTTTGGTCTGTTCCTTGTAAAATATGTAGTTTTCTGGCAAATCAGAGGAGTGAACTAAGAAAATGACAGAAATTTGAGTTTCAGATATCATATCCTTCAGATCATGTATGGTATCACAAAACCTGTTATTCTAGTAACTTGCTAAGTTTATAAGAGCAATATCTAAAAAACTGTCCCTATTTCTGTGGCTTTATCACCATGTTGTGTGTGGTTATTGGCTTTGTCCAGATTTCTTACTCTAGGATGTTGAGAGGTTTCTGTTTAAAGAGAGGGAAAAAATAAAATAGAAGCACAACAGTATCAAAGTAAATAACTGCGATACCAGCAATTAAAATGATTCCTTTTAACTGTTGGTTTTCCAGTTATTTACTTTGGTATTGTTTTGCTCCTAATTTTTTTTCCTTCTCTTTAAACACAACTTTCCACAACCATTCCTACACGAATGGTCATGTATTTGGGAGCACTCACTGGCTCCCATCCTCAGAAACAGTTATTTGATTGGTTTGCGTACTGCAATGGCAAATGGCTGTAATTGCAGAATATGAGCCAATCAAAAACTGTGTAGCACAGCCAACGCTGTTCAATGCAGAACAGTGGTGTAGCTATTTGATTGATTTGTATGCCGAGATGCCGACTGCCAGCAATTGTGGTACACAAACCAATCAAAAGCCACGCAGAACTACAAGTTATGTACTCACCATAACACTTGATGTATGTGGTCCATCTCGCCTCACATTCTTACTCACGGGTTCGGAGCCGAACATCGGCTCCGACTCGGCCAACTTATATTTTTCTAGCACGAAGTCTCTAATTGGCTGGGCTAACCTGGTATCCCATGTTGCACCGCTCCACAACCCCAGATCTAGTTTGCAGCAGCTCATAGTCACACCTCATGCACAACCACAGTTCAGAAGAGTAGAACACTAACCATGGCAGCAAAGAAAAAATAACCAATACCGAAGGGTCCTGAAACAAATGTCGCCTCTAAATCCTCCAGGAGGGGGGAAGGTGGGAGGGAATGTAAGAATGTGAGGCGAGATGGACCACATACATCAAGCGTTATGGTGAGTACATAACTTGTAGATGTTATGTGGTCCAATCTCGCCTACATTCATACTCACGGGACAGCGTCCCTAGCACCTCTATCCTGGGAGGCTCAATGGAAGATGCTCCTGAGAACAGTGGAACCAAAAGAAGCCCAGCCCCTAGAAGCCACGTCTAATTTGTAATGAGTAATGAAGGTGTGGGGAGAAGCCCACGTGGCCGCAGCACAAATTTCATCCAATGATAGTCTGGAGTGATAAGCTACTGAAGCTGAAACAGCCCTGGTGGAGTGAGCCTTGACAGGGAACGGTAACTCTCTGCTCGCCGACGAGTAAACGTAGGAGGTGCAGTCAGAAATCCACCTGGAAATTGTAATCTTAGAAACACGGAAACCTGTTCTGTTTTCTGAGAAGGACACAAAGAGTTGGTCAGACTTGCGAAATTGTTTAGTCCTGTGTAAGTAGAAACGAAGCTGCCTGTGTACGTCCAACTGATGAAACTTAAACTCCGCCTTGTTGGAAAATTGAGGAAAGAAAACTGGCAGCTCAATGGACTGATTGAGGTTAACGGCAGAGGTTACCTTAGGAAGGAAGGACGGATTAGGTCTCAAAGAAACCCTGTCCTTATAAAATATTAAATACGGGGATTTGATGGACAACGCTTGAATCTCCGACACCCGTCTGGCTGATGTGATAGCTATTAAAAATGCAGTCTTCCAAGACAGAAATTTTAAATCACAGGTGGCAGCTGGTTCGAAAGGTGATGATGTCAGGGCCTGTAACACAAAATTTAAATCCCATGGCATGATGGGTTTTGACACAGGAGGCCGAAGCAACAAGGTGCCCCTCAAAAAGGCCTTACATAGCTTATGCGCCATGAGAGAAGGTTCGTAAGAGGTATGAAAATTGGAAATAGCGGCTAGCTGAACCTTAATGGTAGCAGGGGCAGAACCCTGTTGAAAAAGAGTGGATAAAAAATCTAAGACAGCAGGGATGGGGGCTGTGAAATGATCCAGTCCCTTGGCCTGAGCCCAAATTGAAAATCTTCTCCACTTGCTGGAGTAAATCTTCCTGGTAGAAGATTTGTGAGAAGAAGATAAAATGTGTACTACCTCAGGTGAAAAACGATGAAGTCTGACTAAGGATGAAAGTGGAGTAGCCAGGCTGTCAACCTGAGGGTCCTCAGGGAGGGATGGGACTGTCCCGACATGTGTGTCAGTAGGTCTGGTGCTGGATCCAGAGTCCAAGGACTGTCCACTACATACTGATGAAGAAAGGAGAACCAGACTTGGCGAGGCCAGTGTGGGGCAATAAGAATCATCTCGCTACCCAAGGAAATGGCTTTCTGGATCACTCTTGGTAGCAGAGGAAATGGAGGGAAAGCATAGAGCAGACCGGGAGGCCAATCGTGGACTACAGCGTCCCTGGGTGACTCCTCCTGTGGGGGGATCAGAGTGAAGTAGTTGCTGCACTTGGTATTGTGGGGAATGGCGAAAAGGTCGCAGCAAGGCTGACCCCACCTGTTGAAAATCTGCTCCGCAACTCAGCGGTTCAGGGACCACTGGTAAGGCATCAGAATAGCTCTGCTTAGCCTGTCTGCAATCACATTGGCCTTCCCCGGAATGTGCGTTGCCACTAGGAACCGTCGGGAAGACACTGCCCACTGCCACACTCGCATGGCCTCTCTGCATAGGGGGTAAGACCCTTGCTTGTTCAGGTACCACACGACAGACATGTTGTCTGAGTGAATTGCAATTGTTCCTAGGGGAAGAGAGCTCTGCAGTGCTTGCAACGCCAGTAGCACCGCTCTCATCTCTAGTACATTGATGTGCAGATGTACCTTGTGATCCTGCCAGGTGCCTTGGACCGTCCTGCCCAGATAATGCCCCCCCCACCCGATCTGGGAGGCATCCGTGGTCACCGTGGCAACTGGAGTCATAGGAGTAAATGGATTCCCTTTGTTCAAGTTGGTGGGACGCAGCCACCAACAGAGGTCCTATTTGCACCGATCGGTGAGTAGGATCAGATGGGACAGGGGAAGTTTCTGAAAGGACCATTGGGACGAGAGAAGCCACTGCAGAAGCCTCATGTGTAATCTAGCCAGGGGCACTAACATAATGGTGGCTGCTATGGATCCCAGGAGCTGAAGGACCCATCTGGCCTGAACCTTCTTGAGGGGTAGCAATGCGCGAACCTGACCCTGCAACACCTCTATCCTTTCTTGAGGCAGGAACACCCGCATGTGAACGGTGTCTAGCTCTGCGCCTATAAATGTGAAACACTGTGAGGGCAGCAAGGCAGACTTTCCCCAGTTCAAGGTAATTCCTAGTTGATGACAAAGGGCAATGGTCTTTTCCCTGGCCTGAATGAGAAGATGCCTGGTGGGGGCGGTGAGGAGCCAGTCGTCCAGGTATGGAAACACTTGGAATCCTTGATGTCTCACGTGAGCTGTCACCACTGCCAAACACTTGGTGAACACCCTGGGGGCTGTGGTGAGGCCAAAGGGCAGGGCACGAAACTGGAAATGACTGGCTCCCAGCCAGAAGCGTAAGTGACTCCTGGATGCCCTGTCCATTTTGATAGGGTAGTAAGCATCCTTGAGATCGATGGAGCACATCCATACTTCTTTTCCCAGTAACGGGAAAATAGACTGAAGGGTGACCATACGGAACCTGGACTTTAGAATGTAGCAGTTCAGTCGGTTGAGAGCCAAGATGGGTCTCGGGTCCCCTGTTTTTTCGGCACCAAAAAGAGTCTCGACTAAGTCCCTAATCCGATCTGGTCTGAGGGGACCGGTTGGATGACTCCTTTTTCCAACAACTTTGAGATTTCTAGAGTTGCATGATCCCTTTGACTGGGTGGAATGTCTGGGATTCTCTTGGCTGGCGGGGGGTCTGATAACAAGGGGATGGAATAACCTCCGGTAACTATTCGAAGCACCCATCGATCCTGAGTGATACTTGCCCAGGCTTCCGGGTACAACGAAATGTGGCCCCCGACTGGCTCCGGAATAGCTCAGTCGGGCAATACATCAGGGACGATGATAGGGAGGGCCCGCGAAATGAATCACGGTCTCCTGAATTGCGAGGGCCTCCTCTGCCCCTAGGGCGGCGTCTTCCAGAATAGCCTCCTCCTCCCCTGCCTCTAGAGGAGGACTCACCCTGAGCGGCAGGGAAAGACTTCTGTGACTTTTTCAACCACATTTTCCCTCCCCTCTGAGCCTTGGGGTAAGGCCTAGATGAAGGGAAAAACTGACCCCTATGGCAGACAGGGTCTTTCCCTCTTGCTCGCATCTGGTGAGGGTGTCTTTCACTTTGGTCCCAAAGAGTGAAGACCCATCAAAGGGGGCATCAGTGAAGGAAGACTTGAAGGCCTCTGCGAAATGACACAGGCGCATCCAGGCTTGCCTCCTAAGGGCTACACCTGAGCTAGCTGCCCTGCTCGCCCCTTCGGCTGCATAAGATATGAGCCTCATGGACGAGTTGACAATCGAGCCAAGAGGAGACAACTGGGTGTTAACCATCTGTGTTAACACCTCAGGTATGTTACCCGTTAAGAGTATCTCCTAACTCTTTAAGGAGATCTCTCTGGAGCTGAGTAAAGTGATATAGATAGTTCAGAGACCGAAGTGTGAAGGTCGCGGAAGAGAGGGTACGCTTCCCATACCGATCCATACTCCTGGACTCCTTGTTAGGAGGATGGACGGAGGAAGAAGACTCGGCTACTTCCTGCTGAGTAGTCGCCGCCACCACCATGGCATCCACAGAAACCCCTTTGGACAGGAACTCTTTCCCAGGGGGAGCTGACAGAAATTTATTAGGGCGTCTTGGTACAGGTTCCACCGAGTCAGGAGTCTCCCACACCCTTCAACAGATCAAATCCAGGAACTCGTCGAAGGGTGGAGACACCCAGGATGTGGAGGGTTGAGCCCCAAAGGCCTTGAGGAATACCGACTCCTCCTCAGAGGGGGTTTTGGACGACCAGCCACCTCTCTGCCTCAAAATCTCCAGGATGTCGGAGAAAGAGACGTCATCGGAGGACGACTTGGGGGACCCCTCTGACTCCTCGAAGTCGGTATCAGAGGTGAGGGACTCATCCTGGGAGTCTATGTGCTTCCTCTTGCACAACTTCTTTCTAGGGGGCTCCTCAGGCACAGACTCTAAGGGGCCCACACAAAGTTGGGGAACGCTCATGGGGGTATCCCCAGACCTTGGGGCTCCACCGTCAACCGATAGGTGGACATCAGAGGCTTTTGCCGGCATGGAAGGGGATGGAATGACCGATCCGGGTGATGTGACTGAGGATCTGGCCAGTGCGCTCCTCATGGCCTCGAAGGCGGGTCCCCCGAATCCGAGGATCGACCACCCTCCGAGGCCAAGATCGGAACTGAAGTTCCCCGAGCCGAAGTGCCGAGAGGGAGGCTCGGAACCGACAAAAGTCCCGAAGTATCCCCCTCGGGCCCGACAGAGGAAACCTGGGTTCCGAAACCAGAGGATGGAGCCGACATGGTAGGAGCCAACGTCGGCACCGATAAGGCCTTAAGAGGTATCGGAGCCGGCAAAACATCACCCGGAGCTGAACACTCCAGCTCCGAAGGCAAGGAGGTGCTCGGAGGAGGAAACATGGGTGCACTCATCGGGACTGGATCCGGAGCCGAAAATAATTTAGCCAAAACCGGCGACTGCAGGAGCCTCTGGACCACCCTATCCACATCCAAATCAGAGAGTCTGGAGGATTTGGAGGAGAGAGAAGGTGACTGTGATCTCCTATCTGGAGATCCTTGTCTGACACTAGGAGATCGGCTCCGAATGGGCTCTAACAGGATAGGAGCCGAGGCAGATTCAAGAATCACAGCTACCTCCTGCGGCCCCGAGGACAAGGGAGCTGAGGCGATTGAGTCCAATTTAGTAGTCTTCTCCGGAGGCTCCGATGTAACAGATGGAGCCAGAGATCTTTTCTTAGCCTTAGAAGTCTTGGTTTTAGACTGTGAACCAGAGAAAGAGTCCAAGGACTCCTCAAAAGAAGGCTTAAGAAGGCCCTTCAGTATAAGTTTATTTTTTCTCTCCTGTAGTACCCTGGGGCTAAAAGCATGACAAAAACTACAGGACTCTTGTAAATGTATCGCCCCCAAGCAGTATACACAAACAGCATGTCCATCTGTTATGGACATCTTGTAGCCACATTTTGAACACTTCTTAAACCCGGAGGGTTTGTGTTCTTTTTGATCCTTAGACGTAACGGCCAAACCACAGTAGACAAGCACAGAAACAGGACTGTAGGCCACAACGGAAAGGCGGGAAACTACCGCTAACAACAATGCCAGAATCTCTAAGTCAAACAATTCTGACCCGACAAAAGGACACACACTGTAGCAAGGGACAAATGCTTTCCTCAGACAAACCACACAACGGAGGGAGGACTATGTCCTCTAACTTAAACGGGCCTAGCCCATAGGAACGGAGGGATACCACAAACAAAACACTCACACCACAAAACAACGATAATAACATGCAAACAGCTATTAAAATAGCTTTTATGAAGAAAGAGAATGATTTTCAGTTAGAAAAAAGAAGTTTTAAGGCTACTTAGCCACAGCCAAGTGAGACCACGTCCTAGCTCTACAAGTGGCAAATGAGATCTGGGGTTGTGGAGCGGTGCAACATGGGATACCAGGATAGCCTAGCCAATTAGAGACTTTCTGCTAGAAAAATATAAGTTGGCTGAGTTGGAGCCGATGTTCGGCTCCGAACCCGTGAGTAAGAATGTAGGCGAGACTGGACCACATAACATCAGTGGGTTCGCTTATGGTCGAATGCAGAGCATTCTGCATAATCCGAAGCACTTGGCTGCTCATCTTGCAACAACCCTAGGATTATTTTTGATTTGCTGCATTATGTTGACCTCACAATCTTGACAAAGCTTGATTATAACTTTGGCCCCACTTGGTGATAGCCACACCTCCTGCATTTCTGGTATTCAGGGCTCTAGACAAGTCAGATCAAGACAGGGTTAACAATCTGCTTTAAAATCCAATTTCAAGTTGCTGAGGTTACCAGTATGAGTACAAATTCTTGGGTTTATTTTTGGTACAGTAACAGACTGTAATGTTTTCTTCACCTGCCATTCACCTGTGTGTGTAAGGACTTTTGTATAAGAAGTTACAGATTTTCTTGTCAACATTTGTGTTCAGTCACCAAAACATTTTTGTTCCTGGTACATATGGAACATTCAGGAGTTGGTGATTCTGACAATTATCCGTCTGTGTTATGAGGGGAATCAAGTCTGTTCAGGTAATTACTTCTGCAAACCATCATTGGGAGCACACGTCTGACTTGACATTTTTAATGGATATGGTGTGCTTTGATTTCTTAGTTAAGTTGGTCTTTTGGTCCAACTATTTCCTGGTCGCAACTAGCTATGCTAAGTTAGACTCCCCAGTCATGAGCTAATGTAGTGCATTAAACTTTCTAAGGTTTAACCCTGCTTGCTTTCTTTGCCACTCCATCAATTCCCCTTGCAGACCTATGCTGGCAGTCTGTGAACTGGGCTCAGATTATAATATCAACACTCCCTGCTCTCAGCTTATTTGTCCCTTTTCTTGTGTGTTTTGTCCCTATTAGGAAATAGGAAACATGTGGGAGGAATGAGGTCTGGAATGCCACCTGAAGAAGTGTGTGTGTGTGTGTGTGTGTCACTGAAGTGACAGACGTACACTGGATGAGCATTATGCTCATCAGCTGTCAAATATCTCTCATAAGAACATAGTCTTCCTGACTAAAGCCAGGTTAACAGCTGCTAAATAACTATCAGTGTTCCTTAATGGGTAGTGGATATGGTATGCAACCAAGCCTGTCTTACTATCCATACAGCCTATACATCACAACAGTGCAAGATGGCTACTTCAGTACTAATCTGCAACCTTTAGCTCTGTATTGCCTCTTTCAGACTCCAAGGGATTAACATCAGTTAAAGCAGAGTCCAGTAGTTCGTTCTGTAGTGGGATGATGCTGCCACATTTCAGAGTGTGCCATCCTAAGGATGAGATGTTAAACAGAGGTCCTATCTGCCCAATTAGCTGAGGTACATGTAAAAAATACCACAGCACTTATCAAAAAGACTATGGGATGCTCCACATTGCACTGGACAAATCTTCCCTAGTCAGTATGACAACCATCTCTGGTCTTCCCTGAAGAAAAGTTGTAGCCCTAGTGGGACTAAACAGGTCGACAAAGGGTAAATACAATAAACAAAGTCCTGACTGGTATGTCCTACCAGGCTTGTTACATATTGCTTAAGATGTCCTAGGTCCAGTTACTTGTCAGATTTTGGAATAATCTGAGGACCAGGGTCTTTCCATTTTTATTAAAGAAGGTTTTAGTTATCTGGAATTCAAGAAAACATTTGGATCACAATAATCTAATAACTTTCAACCTGCTTCCAAAGAGACATTTTGGGCACTATTAATGAGAGAATGTTAAGTGGTTCATGTGCACTTGAATTTCATATAACAGTTGATTGCAGTAACTGTTTATGCCAGTTTTTACATTGTGTGTCTTTTTATGATTTGACACCTTAGTTTTATAATCATAATTTCACTTTCCCAGGTCTCATAATGGTATATGTTCAGTGATTTGAAAAGAGAAATCATTACTACCACATCAAGAATGTATTACTTTGTACACCATCTTGGAAATCTTTGGTACCTTTTTTCTGAATTAACTACATCACCCAGTTTGCAATTGTCAGCGTATTTGATTATCCATATCCCATTTCTAATTTATATCTAACAACAGACCAAAAGGAAAAGGCCCAGAAGACAGTCCTATGGAATTATCACTGGCAACCTCTACTCACAATACACTGTGCCCATTTCTACCTGATGAATTCTGTATACATTGAAATTAAATACTTTTGAGTTTGTGAATTATTCCAATTTCTGAATCACTACTGAATGCCTTTCTAAGGTAAAGAGAAACAGTATGCAGTATCAGTTGTTCATAAAGAATTCCTGCTACCTCTTCAAGGAATGCCTTCATATTCAAAAGGAAAGATCTTGGCCCGACAAACCCATAATATTGCATATCTAACAAGGTCCCTTGTACCAATTTGGATAAATTTCATTATAATTCTGTAGTAGTACACAAAATACAGGTCAGGCTGATGGGTCTAAAAGTGGATCTCATGGGAAATGTAAGTCACACTATACAAAAATCTAACCAAAACCTTGTACATATGAAACTATCAACCATCATAAACCCTTTCTCTTCTCATAATGCACAATAATCCTGTGTCAGTCCCTCTATCTTGTGGGGGCACCTTGCTGCACTAAAGTTATCTTACTCTGCAGAAAATGCTCCTTTAACTGAACGGCTCTTCTTTTGCCTCCATATGCTGTATCATGCAGGTACAAAATATAAACACATAGTAGTTCAGTACATCCAAATTCCACATCACACAAATTCTCCACTTAACTGCATTCAATCACTGCATTATCTTTATCTGTGTACCTCAAATCCTCAGACACAACTCTTACACACCATAACTTCTCTGTCTCCATCATAATCTACCTTTAACCTCTGAGAAAGATCTCTTCTTCTATACTACACTCCTACTTCCCTGCATCTCCACAAAAACTACTGCCACTGTCTGCTCTCCCAGTTCTGTACTCACTGATACAAATTACCATGCTGCTCAGTAGCATCCTCCTCTCTTGCATTACTCCTGTCTTTTTCTCTCCTTACCACATACCACTCTTCCTTACACAAACCAAATACCCCCCCCACTCTAGCACACATAATACCTACAACTAAGGACCTCTACTCTCAAACAAACCATGTTCTCCATACCATCTCCCCTCAGCTCTTTCCAAACTCTTACACCCTCCTGCACAAAATCTTCTACAAACTATATAACCTTACCTACTTAACTTTGGTTATAAAAACATAGGTGCAACCTCAAAAACCTCCATCCCTTACCCAGCATTAGCCAAAGCACTAATCCAATCAGACGATACACACCTAAACACAGGGCCCACCACCCATTCCTCCACTTTCCCTCAAAATCAGCCAGGCACCAGCTACCCTCAATTTAATAGCTCTTATTCATTTAATAGTGCTTATTCAAACAATCACTCTATCCCATCCAGACTTCTCCTTCATCACATGACCTGCCAAAGCATAAGCAATAAAGCACATGAGCTACATCTTGCATTACACTGCCCAACCTCTATTTTTAAGTTGTTTTTTTTTGGTTAAAAAAGCTGAAGTCCAACATTAAGAGTGATAAAATACTTCCCTAGACTATAAGGGAACAGCAGTTCAATATAATTCACTAATACTCGCACCATATCCACCTTCCTTCAACAATGCTGAAATACTCCTTTCTCTTGTAAGAATCAATAATCACAAAAATATGTCTCATCACTGTATACATTGCCCCAGGCAACAAAAACTCAAAATTTAGAGAATCTTCTACCTAGGCTATCCACAAATATCAACCAAAAACATCATCATCATCCTAGTTAATGTAAACAGGACTGTCAATCAATTTCTGCACTTAACTGTACCTCTGTCATAAATCTGAACAACTTCACACAACTCATCACCGCTCCATCCAGAAACAGCAAACACTCCAAAAGATCTTTTATTCTAGACTGGGCCAAGTAAAATGATCAACTCTGGTACCTTGACAAATCTTATGAGTGACTACCTCCCAACCTTTCTTAAAAGATTGTCAACTCACCCCGAAAAGGATCACAAATATAACGCAGTCAACAACTCAAGGTCACTTGAACAAAAATACATTCATAGCAATACTGAAAGCTGCCAACTGGAATCTACTAAAAGCTCTCTCCCTGGGTGAAACAGATGCATACGTTAATGATACCTTTCTCAACGTATTAAATCAGACAGCCCCAGCCAGAGACAAAACAGCGAAATTCAACCTTGCCCCTTGGCTCACAAAAACTACTAAACAACTTCAGACAGACTGGAAATTTTGGTTTTATTATAAGACAGAGACCAGTCTCCAAAACTTCAGAGAGCTCTGCAACCACACCAAAAAAAAAATAAATCACTTCTGATAATAAACCTCACTACACCTCAAGCCAATATATAATAACTAAGAACCCCAGCAATTCTGGTACTTCATTAATAATTTGTTGAATCCAGGCTGCTCAGCCCAACCAACCCCTACTAACCGAACCTACATCTAACCAATTCAACTCAGACTTCATATACTCAGTCACCTCCCTCAAAAACAACCAGCCACCTAACCCCCCCTCTCAGTTCCAAGAGAACTATCCTCTAAAATCCCTGTCTTCCACATCAACCCAGTTCCGATTTCTATTATATAAAAAAAATTCACAAGCTAAAACCCACTACACTCGCTGCTGATAATCTTCCCTCAGAATACATTAGCATGGCTGCTGACCCTTTAAGCATATCCTGTCTTTATCCTCATAAGCAGGTCTATCCTACAAAACTTATCTACCCCTTATCTGGAAAAAGTCACTAATGATTCCTTTACACACGGCAGAAGACTCCAGTGAATTCTGTAATTACCACCCTACAGTTATTCTTTCTCCATTATCAAAAATCTTTGAAAAGTATATACAGTCCTACTTCTCAAACACTCAGTAGATAAACTCATCTCCTCTGTCTAGCATGGCTTCAGGTCACACCACAGCACTACCCCAGGCTCTTCTTAATTTCACCTAACATATCAGCCTTCACAGGGACTCTGGAAACGTTTTCTCTATTTCTTGATTTATCATCTAATGCATTTGACACTGTATCCCATCAGATTCTTCATCATAGACTGTCCTCATTAGGCCTTGGTACCCCCCCCCCCCCCAGCTCCTGGTACAGACTACAAATATTAAAATGGCAGAAAAAAAAAAACATTGTCATTTTTGCCCATTTCAGTCGGAGTACCACAAGGCTCAGTCTTAGATTGCATATTCTGTAACATTTTTATTAATGACCTCTGCATGTCTACTAATGACATAACTGCCATTCATTATGCTGATGGTGCTACACTGATGATCAATGCTAAATCCCTCCAAGAACTTCAGAAAAAAACCCTAAAAGCTTTCTCATCTACAGAAATCTGGCACCCAGGGCATACTAAGAAACAAGTTATTGTTATTGTTTTTCACAGCAAAATCTGTAACCTACACAAAAATAACTTCTCCATCACTTCATCAAACAATACTCCTACCACATTTGAGTCCCACACAAAGCTACTTGGTGTCATTACAGATAACCACTTAAAGTTGATATTCAAATATAAGAAGCTGTCCAGAAAATACACACAAATTGGAGTCCTATATCATAGCAAACACTTTAAAAATTAGCAATGCCAAAAAAAGCCTCTGCATATCTCTTGCCGTAATTATCATAAGCTGCCCCCATCTACACTAAGTTTCAGTGATGTCTACTGACAAAAACTGAACTATTATACAACATGACAGCTAAATTGGCAACTAACCACTCTGTTAAATTCCACCACTGCCTAGCTTAAAACAGTTAGGCTGGCTAGAACTTTCCTTTTATCAATCAACCAGTTAGTGACTGTTCATAATATACTCTTCAAACTTCAAAACTGTCCAAAACTCCAACCCTCAGTGGAACCTTACACCCCTGCATAATCACTCCACTTCATGGACAAGTCTCTGTTAGCCATAACAAAACCTTACAACTCTGCTGGTTTGTCATTGTACTCAAATTGCCTCTATAAAGCCGGGAATTTTATTCCCACCACCATCAAATAAACCAACTTACTCAGATTCAAAAACACCCTAAAACAACACTGTAAAATACTTGGCACTGCTCTTGTACCTCCTCAGGCTGGAATACCCTGCCCCTTACACATCTACAGAAAGTACAGTTGTGTACACTTACCATAAATGTAGATGTCTGAGTGTATTCACTGTTGCAGTCATTACATTTGGGTAATCTGCTGGCAGGTTGCCCTCAGTCAGCCTGAATTCCAAAGTCTTGGGTCCTGCGTCGATTGCTGTCTCCTCTTCCATGAAGTCAGGTCGTCAGGGGTATAAAACATGCAGCCAACGCCATTTTCTTTAGTTTTTCTTGCCCCCGATGTCAGGTGCCCCAAAAAGGTAGCAAAAAAAAAAAAAAAAAAAAAATATATATATATATATAATATATATATATATATATATATATTAATATATATTACAAGCACATACACCACATAGGTTGTAGAAGATACAGAAGGAAAGATAAACTCCAGAATGACAGGGGGATGGCGGGAGGGTAAACTGGACTGCAACAGTGAACACACTCGAACATCTACATTTATGGTAAGTGTACACAACTGTACTATGTTCTTCATGTTTCACTGTTGCAGTCATTACATTTGGGTAGAATCCCAAAGCTATGGTTGGGGGGCTGGAGCTAAACAGCATTAGGTGCGGCTATAAGGCCCTGCAGAACTGCAGTGGCAAAGCCTGCCCTGGACTTAGAGTAGAGAGGCAAATGGTAATGCTTTGTAAAGGTGTGAACAGAACTCCAAGTAGCAGCCTCCAGAATGTCTTTGGTTGGTACTCCTCTGAGAAAGGCTGCCAAAGTTGCTGCAGCTCTTTTGGAATGAGACCTAATGCCCTTGGTCACAGGTTTACCATGGTGTAAGTAGCAGAAATGGATGCAGTGGCTTATCCACTTTGAAATTGTCTGCTTTGAGATAGCCTTTCCCTCTGATCCTGCAGCATATGACACTAGTAATTGCTCAGTTTTTCTTAGAGCTTTTGTCTTGCTCAAGTAGAATCTTAGCTGCCTGTGTACGTCCAAGGAATGAAGAATTTTCTCCCCTTTGTTCTGCAGATTTGGATAAAAAGTTGGCAGATGAATAGTTTGGTTAAGAGCCACACTGGAAACCACCTTAGGCATAAAAGTAGGATTTGTCCTCAGAGACACCCTGTCTGGGTAAAATATGATAAAAGGCTCTACAGCCATGACTGCCTGTAGCTCTAAAACTTTTCTTGCTGAAGCAATTGCTAGTAGCAGAGCTGTCATCCATGATAAGAACTTTATATCAGCGGTAGTGGCTGATTCAGATGGAGGCAGGGTGAACTTTTCCAACACACAATTGAGGTCCCATGCAGGTAATGGTGATCTTCTAGGAGGCCTTAGGTTTTTGGCTCCTCTAAGGACCTTGGGTAGAAGAGGCAGAGAAGGAAAGGTGTAAACTGACAGGTTTTTCCAACTGAAGGATAGGGTGTCCACTTTCCATGCTTGGCTGTGATAAGTCCTTGTGTAGAATCTTTTCAATTGAAAATTTTGAGGAGAGGCAAATAGATCTATGTCTGGGCTCCCCCATTTCTCTGTTATCATGCTGAATACTTTTAGATTTAGTTTCCACTTGTGAGGATCCATCAGGTTTCTGCTTAAAGCGTCTGCCAGAGTATTCTGTTTTCCTGGCAGGAATTGAGCTTGAAGATTTATTTCTAGGTCAAAGCTGTGTCCCACAGTGCCATGGCTAATCTGCAAAGGGGGTATGAGTGTGTGCCCCCTTATATAAATACCACATGACTGTGGTGTTTTCCGTCTTTATCAGTAGTTGTCCTGGATGAAGTAAGTCCTTGAAGGCTATTAGGGCATTTTGAACAGCTAGCATCTCTTTTTGGTTGATATGTAGATGCATTTGATTTGGTGCCCATATGCCCTGAATGCATCTTCCTGCCATGTGGGCCCCCCAGGCATAATCTGATGTGTCTGTTGTTAAGATTTGGCTGGCAGGGGGTAGAGTGAAGGGCTGTCCCATGTTTTGGTGACAGGACTTTGCCCACCACAGAAACTCCTGCTGCAGGCAGGGGATGAGAGGAATCATTGTTTCCAGACTGCGTGAATGCTGACTCCATAAATTTTTTAGGTACCATTGAAGTTTCCTCATATGCAGTCTTGCATATGGAATTAGTAGGATGCAGGATGCCATGAAGCCCAGAGCCTGCAGAATTTGTCTTGCAGAAGACTGGGTTTTTGTTGCCATCAGTTTGAAGTAAGTAGTCAGTTGCCTTCGTTTGTCTGGCGTGAGATAAGCCACCTAGGCAGTTGTATGCAAGCTTGCAACCAGGAATGTTATCTTTTGCGAGGGTACCAGTTGTGATTTATTTTCGTTTGTGTACCCTAGGCATGCTAGAATCCTTTTCATAAATGCCAGGTGTCGCAGAAGTCTCTCCTTGTTCTCTGCTTGAATGAGACAGTTGTCCAAATAAGGATATATTTGAATACTTCTTCGTCTGCAAAATGCAATTACTGGTAACAGGCACTTTGTAAAGACCCTGGGCGCAGTAGATAAGCCAAAGGGCAGTGCAGAGAATTGGTAATGCATTAAGCCAGCCTTGAATCTGAGGTATCTTCTGCACGACTGTCTTATTGGGACATGCAGGTATGCCTCTTTTAAGTCTAAAGTCACCAGCCAAGCATTCTTGCCCAGCATGGGCAGAAGCTGTTGCAAAGTGAGCATTTTGAATTTTGGAATGTCCAGGTATGTGTTCAAAATCCATAAATCCAGTACTGGCCACCAGGCCTTGTCCTTTCTGGGTACCAAGAACAGTCTTGAGTAAAAACCTTGTCCTTTTTCCTGTCCTAGTACTGTCTGAATGGCCCCCATAACCATGAGGGACGTAACTGGTTTCTGTGCCTCTGCCCATTGGTTTTTTGGCAGGTCTGGCCAACCGTTTGTCATTGGCAGAGTGTGGAAATGGAATCTGTATCCCTGTGATATGATGTTCAGTACCCATTTGTCCTGGGTTATTAACTGCCAATTTTGAGCAAAAAGTGCTAATTTTCCCCCTATAGGTGCTGCCAAAAGATAAGTGCTTGGTGGAGGCAGAGGGAAGTCATTGGGATTGCTTTCTGTAGGTTTGTGCTTTATCCCCTCCAGATTTGGAGGTGGATGCGCCCCATTGCTTTGACCTGTAAGAGTCTTGAGCCTGATTCCTGGAACCCTTAGGGCATCTGGATTTGCCCCTTTGAGCTCTGTCTGACACAGGAAAGGACCAATTTTTTGTAGGCCATTGTCTACTGAATTTAGGTGGCTGCACTTGTAAGAAATCTTTAACAGTTTGTATTGACTTAGCTTTGTCTTCCATTGTCTTTAAAACCTCTTCTGCCTTAATACCAAACAGAGAATCATGCTGTAAAGGTGCATCGAGTAATTTAGCTTTAACATGATCAGGCAAATTTTGTTCCTTTAACCAGGCATGCCTCCTAATCACAGATCCAGTAACTGCGGCCCTGCAGGAGGCCTCTAAAGAATTAAAACCACATTGCAAAGTATGCTTTCCAACTTGTTCAGCTGCATGCAATAATTCCTGCAATTCCTTATTTTCTGCACATTCTGAAATCAACATCATTTTCTGTTTCAGCAATCCCATAACATGTTGGTACTTAAGCATATGAAATTCACAGTTTAAGGCTCTAATTGCCAAGGTTGCAGATGTATAAACCTTTTTTCCCCATCTGTCCAGCGCCCTGGAATCTCTGTTGGAGGGGGTACAGTTTTTTGCTGTTGAGGCCTTAACTCCCTTTGGACCCTGTGAAATAGTTTCAGGATCAGCAGCAGGGTTTCTAAATAAGAATTTATGAGAGTCAGGGACCCTGTA
The DNA here is from genome assembly GCF_019279795.1 of Protopterus annectens. Taxonomy (NCBI): domain Eukaryota; kingdom Metazoa; phylum Chordata; order Ceratodontiformes; family Protopteridae; genus Protopterus; species Protopterus annectens. The sequence goes on along the minus strand of NC_056732.1, from coordinate 616,069,893 downwards.
ATACCTGTCAGGCTTACTGGGAGCCAGAGATAAAGAGTCAGGGGTCAGGCTTGACTCCGAAAAAAACATCATCCACAATGTCTAACACACAGGGGAAATGGCTAAAGGCTTGTGCTGAGGGAGAAGGAGGAAATCCCTGAGCTGCTTTTTTGATTCTGAGAAGTCTTGACTCTCCCAGTGAAAATGCTCCCTCAAAGTATGCAAGATTTCTCCAAATGAATAATCCTCTGAAGGAGATGCAGATGGAATAGACTCCTCAGCATCAGAATCCTCATAGGGAGGTAAAGATAATTCCTGATCAGAAGAGGAATCAGAAGAAATAGAAACCTGATCTGAAGATTCAGTCAGTGTCTTGCCTAGGCCTCTTATCTGGAGGGGCATGGGTACCCCTGATCAAGGTAATATGGTCTTCAGCCATTTTGATCATCTGTTTTTTAGGCATAGAGGGGCGTCGTTTTTTTAGTTTTAGAAGGTGTCTTTGCCTTTGGTTTTGCAGCTTTCGTCGGTTTGATATAAAAATGTTGAGGTCTGAATACACCCTCAAAAGCCGGTGCCTGCTCAGCGGCTCTGGACCCATCTGAGGGAGATACATCCTTCAGTCCAATACCTTGAGTATCTTGCGGCATGCCGGACTCCACATGGGTGTCGGTAGAGGCCTGCGACTCATAGGTAGCGGGTATCAGGGGCTGCGAAAGCTCCTCACTAAGTACCGGCGAGCCAGCGACTGGCTTAGGAGAAGCTTCGTCATCGGTTTTGGATCTCGACTGCCTTTCTCTGTCCTTTTCTTTGCGCTTTTTATGTACTCCGGTAGTCGGATTGCTATCCGATGACATCTCTGGGTAGTTAAATCTGTTTCCAAAATACTAAGATTTAAAAATATACCAACGCTTAATAGTGAGTTGGTTAAATCTAGCAGAAAACCGACAGCCAGGCACGTTGTGATCAGGGCCTAGGCAAGGAATACAGTATAAATGGAAATCCTTCTGAGGTATTTGCTTCCCACAAGTAATACAATTATTAACTTTTTCTGACATCGGTAAAAAGCAAGAAAAAAGTTTCCCCAACGGGGTACTTAGCTTTATTGAAGATTTTGGTTCTGAAACTCAAACGTGAATATTTCAGTAGTTGGCCGACTGGCACTTGCGAAATGCTTCTGTTTCTGGCACTGCGTGGCAAGAAAGACTAAAGAAAATGGCATCGGCTGCATGTTTTCCTGACGTCATGGAAGAGGAGACAGCAACCGACGCAGGACCCAAGACTTTGGAATTCAGGCCGACTGAGGGCAACCCTGCCAGCAGATTACCCAAATTTAATGACTGCAACAGTGAAACACAAAGAACATCCCCTATATACCTGAAAAAAAGCAAATTCTCCAAGTAAATTCCCTACCGTCTTCTATCCCTTTGCTATTACTGCCACTTCTACTGTCTCTGCTTACACCCATGAAAAGTTTTTCCCTCCAGCAAAACTCCAAATCCTACTCATTACATTTTACAGCTACATCAGTTCACTACAGCTTTACTTTTTTTCTATATCACTAACAAATACATACACAACTCACCTTTTCTTGACTACTCTCTGCTTTCTACTCATATCTCTCACTCCTCCTCTCTCTTATTTCTACTACCCATAAATGTATACCTGTATTGTAACTTTAAGCTTAACATTTTCTCTATTGTATAAAACTGCCTGTTTTGTAACTGGGGCTCTTCTCCCCAGGACAACACTGAAAGGGGGGCTAACACGGCCTAGTCGGACTACCCTAGTCAACAAAAGCAATACATAAACAAGAAATAAAATTATCTTTTAATGGTAAATCAACAAAGAAATATATCCATAAACACAAAAAACAAAGAAAATGCATATCACCATATACAAAATTATCATACAGCTACTGGGGTGCTGTACACATGGAAAACAAGTGTTGTATACTTACCATAACCTGGAATCTGTGTTATCCTATGTCATTATTCCTCACAGAAGGGTCTTGGATCCGACATCGAAAGCGCACCAGCAAATTTTAGCACAGACAGATCCAAGGCTCAACCTCCTCCTTCTCCCATAATCCCCTTGCTGTCCTCTAACCCTCAGATCAAGTTTGCTACAAGGCTAGGAAGCTAATCAAAAAGGGAAACAAAAAGAAGCCCTAGACCCACTACACTCCACCTTCCTCAGATGATCCAACAAGGGGATGGCGGGTGGGGAATGTGAGGAATAATGACATAGGATAACACAGATGCCAAGTTATGGTAGGTATATAACTCTATCTGATGTTATCCATGTCATTATTCCTCACAGAAGGGTCAAAGTCCCCAGCTAACATATATGCCCTGAGAGGCCTCAAGAAAGGACAAAAGCGGCCCTGTCCCTGGAAACCAAATCCAGAAGTGGCAGGAACACAAATATCATCAATGGAGGGCCTGGCTATTAAGGCTGAAGAGGTAGCCACGGACCTAGCAGAATGAGCCCTAACCTTCCCTGGAACCACAAGATGCTGGTTGGAATAAACTGTAGAAATGCAGCTGGAGATCCATTTAGAAATAGTCACCTTAGAAAGTGGACGGCCCCATCTATTCAGGGAAAAAGCCACAAAGAGTTAATCAGATTTGCAAAACTCCTTGGTCCCATGCAGATAAAATCATAACTGCCTGTGTACATCCAAGGTATGTAGAATGTGGTCTCCTTTACTGGAATAATTAGGGAAGAAAATATACTGGTTTAGATTGGATTCAGAAGCAACCTTGGGTAAAAAGGATGGATTGGTTCTAAGAGATACTCTGTCCTTGTGAAAGACCATATATGGAGGAGCAACTGAAAGAGCTTGCAATTCAGAAACCCTCCTAGCCGAAGTTATGGTTACCAAGAAGGCTGTTTTCCATATTAAAAATTTAAGATCGCACGAACTGGCAGGTTCAAACAGACTCTGAGAGACTGCAGCACTAAGGTTAAATCCCAAGGAGGCGAGGGATCCTTAACTGGCGTCCTGAGAAGGAAAACGTACTTCATGAACGCTTTACAGAGCCTGGAAGAGAATGTAGGTTCACTGCTTTCATGAAAATCAGAAATCACCATCAACTGGAGCTTAATAGGAGAAAAACTTGGCTGAGCCTGAAAAAGTGAGGACAAGGTAACTCTTTATCTGATGTTATCCATGTCATTATTCCTCACAGAATGGTCAAAGTCCCCAGCTAACATATATACCTTGAGAGGCCTCAAGAAAGGACAAAAGAGGCCCTGTCCCTGGAAACCAAATCCAGAAGTGGCAGGAACACACATATCATTAATGGAGGGCCTGGCCATTAAGGCTGAAGAGGTAGCCACGGACCTAGTAGAATGAGCCCTAACCTTCCCTGGAACTGCAAGATGCTGGTTAGAATAGACTGTAGAAATGCAGCTGGAGATCCATTTAGAAATAGTCACCTTAGAAAGTGGACGGCCCCATCTATTCAGGGAAAAAGCCACAAAGAGTTAATCAGATTTGCAAAACTCCTTGGTCCCATGCAGATAAAATCATAACTGCCTGTGTACGTCCAAGGTATGTAGAATGTGGTCTCCTTTACTGGAATAATTAGGGAAGAAAATATACTGGTTTAGATTGGATTCAGAAGCAACATTGGGTAAAAAGGATGGATTGGTTCTAACAGATACTCTGTCCTTGTGAAAGACCATATACGGAGGAGCAACTGAAAGAGCTTGCAATTCAGAAACCCTCCTAGCCGAAGTTATGGTTACCAAGAAGGCTGTTTTCCATATTAAAAATTTAAGATCGCACGGACTGGCAGGTTCAAACAGACTCTGAGAGACTGCAGCACTAAGGTTAAATCCCAAGGAGGCGAGGGATCCTTAACTGGCGGCCTGAGAAGGAAAACGTACTTCATGAATGCTTTACAGAGCCTGGAAGAGAATGTAGGTTCACTGCTTTCATGAAAATTAGAAATCACCGTCAACTGGAGCTTAATAGGAGAAAAACTTGGCTGAGCCTGAAAAAGTGAGGACAAGAACAAGAGGATATCAGAAACAGAAGCAGAAAAAAGATCCAGATTCCTGTTCTTAGCCCAGATAGAAAACCTTTTCCATTTGCTACTGTAGACCTTCCTGGTGGAAGGTTTCCGGGAAGCCAAGATAATATTCTTGATTGGTAAAGGCAGCCTAGACTGTTTTAAGATAAGTGGAATTGGAGAAACCATGCAGTTAGATGAACGGTCTGAAGATTTTGAAGAGGAAGCCCCAAAGGATGGGAGATCAGATCCGGAAGGGGATCCAGTATCCATGGAGGATACTTTAGATGAGACCTGATGAAGGGGAACCATGGTTGACAAGGCCAGAAAGGGGCAATGAGGATCAGGGATGTCCTCAGGTGATGCACTTTCTGCAAAAGTTTATGGATGAGAGGGACAGGAGGATAAGTATAAAGAAGACCCAGAGGCCAATCGTGGACTAGAGCATCCCTCAGTGAGGGCATGTTGCATTTGTTGTTGGTTGGGGAGGCAAAGAGGTCCCAGTACGGCTGACTCCAGCATTTGAAAATCTGCTTTGCCATTGTGCGATTGAGGGATGAATCTCGAGGACTCAAGATGGCTCTGCTGAGCTTGTTGGCCAATATGTTGGAATCCCCAGGTATATGTGTTGCAAGAAGAAAGGGCCCGGAGCACATTGCCCATTCCTACACTCTCATGGCTTCTATGCACAAAGTGGTAAGAGCCTGTTCTCCCGTGTTTGTTCATATACCAGACCACTGCCATGTTGTCTGTCTGAATTGCAATCAACTCCAGAGGAAGGCAGTCCTGAAAGGCTTGCAATGTGAATAGGACTGCTCTCATCTCTAGGACGTTTATGTGCAACTTGGTCTCTGTAGGGGACCACATGCCTTGAACAGGTCTCCCCTGAAAATGCCCCTCCCGCATCCCAACAGGGAAGCGTCTGTGGTCACCGTGGCCTTGGGCAGAGGTAGAGAAAAGGACCTGCCTAAGGTGACATCCTGAGACTGAAGCTACCAAAGAAGGTACCATCTGCACACAGGCGTCAGTTTTATGGACACTGACATAGGCTGAGACAGAACAGAGTATTGAACCGCCAGAGTCCACTGCAAACCCACATATGATACCTTGCCTGAGGGACAAACTGAAGGTCCGAAGAATCAGGTGGACCGGAGGATGCAAAAGATTTAAGACCTGCATGACCTGCTCCGAGATCAACTGAACTCTGAGTAACGGCAATGCTGCAATCTCTGAGACAGAGTTTAGTTGGACTCCTATGAACTCCAACCTCTGTGTAGGGGCCAGATTTGACTTTGAAGGATTGACTTTACTGCCCAGCTAACTGAACAAGAGAAGGACATAGTGGATGGCTTGTGACAGTCAATGACTCGTGAGTGCCATAAGGAGCCAATCATTAAGGTAAGGAAACACCTGAAACCCATGCAGCCGCAGGTGAGCCACTGCCATACATTTGGTGAACACCCGGAAGGGGGACTATCATGAGAAAAGTGGGCAGGGCTCTGAACTGGTAATGATTGGCCCCTAATTGGAAGCGAAGGCGTCTCCTGGAGCGGCTATCTTGAAATTATAGTAATAAGCATCCTGGAGATCCACTGAGCACATCCAACCATCCTTGCGTAAGAGAAGCAAAATAGACTAAACAGTGACCATCTGGAACTTGGACTTTCTGACCGACAGATTTGGCTCACTTAGGTCCAAAATAGGACGCAAGTCGCTGGTCTTTTTTGGCACTAAAAAGAAGCGAGAGTAAGCTCAGGATCCTCTTTGTCCTGTTGGGACCTACGGGATAGCTCGTTTTTGAAAAAGCTGTTGAACTTTGTGAAAGGCCAACCACCTCTGATGGGGTGGAATGTCGGGGAGATGCCTCCAGGCCAAAGAGGGTTGAGAAAAAGGAATAAAATAACCCCAGGAAATGATGTTTAACAGCAAAAACTAAGGGAGGGGAGGATAATTACTAATAAGACAGTTAAATACAACTAAAAGAGGTTTAACCCACTAAGTTAAACTAAGCTAAAGTTAAACAGACTAAAACAAGTCACTTATCTGGAGGTAAGAGTCAAGGATCACATTCGTAGCAAAACACGGCATACAAGATCTGGGAGTTAGAGGGCAGCAGGGGATTATGGGAGAGGGAGGAGCTTGAGCATTGGATCTGTCTATGCTAAACTTTGCCTGCAAGGATCAGATATCGGCTCCAAGACCATTCTGTGAGGAATGATGACATGGATAACATCAGATCACATTAATGTTTGCCCTAAAGTATTTAAATTATGATCCTAAGCATTTAGTGTTAAATCATTCTGGAATAAAATGCCCAAAACGAGTCTAGAACACCAAAGTCAACCACTACGCAGTTACTACACTCACACCTCAGTAAGCATTTAGTATTACACTGCTGCACTCTACTACTGAAGTACCCGATGCCTCAGAAAGTAGCACTTCCAAATCCATATTCAGACTACCAGACTTTCCACAAACAAAACCCCTACACTTGGAAGAGGAAACTCCTTCAACACTACTCTCTAAACCTAAAAAAGACTCACAGCATATATTCATGTGAATGATCCTTGTGGTATACGTCATGAAAACTAGACAAGGACCATTTAGATAATGAGGTGACTTTCTTCCTAGCCCTTACCTCACTGCAGACACTCAACTTGGTTTGTCAAAATCATCATCAGCTCCCCTTTACTCATTTTTTTTTTTTTTTTTTACATGGGGTCGGGGTATCATGTTAACTGTCACCATCTCTCTCGATTCAGTGCCACACTCCTGCCTTCTTCAACACTCATGCCTGACTGTCACAGATCCTCTTTCAAACAATCCATCCACCTCTTTGCTGGATGTCCTCGCTTCCTCTTATCTTCTTCCTGTCTGTCCCAAATCTTCCTCACCAGATTGTCTTCAGGCACTTCATTTCCATCACCTCTAGCTTCTTCAGCTGTTCTGCCTTTACTGTCCAGGTTTCTGTACCATACAGTACTGGTCACACCACTGTCTTGTACACCTTACTTTTCAGCTTCCTTGGCATTCTTCTGTTACAGACTGCACCAGACACTCTATGTCAGTTGGCTGCAGCCCCTCTGATTCTAGCTTTGACCTCTTCATTCAGATTTCCCTTCTCCTCAACCACCCCTCCCAGACACTTGAAGCTGTTTATTTGTTCCACTACCTTCCCTTCTATCTCTATTCTCAACTTCTTCTGATTTCCCTAGTTTGCTGCCATTACCACTATCTTATTTGTGCTTAGTTTCATTCTATGTGCCTTCAGTTTTGCATTCAATTCTCCTATCCTTTGCTGAAGTTCTAGCTCAGAGTCTGCCTGTAATGCCACATTGACTGCATACAGCAGCTCTGTTGATCTGCCCCCTTTGACCTGTTTGCTAATGTAGTCCATCACTAGTATGAACAGCAGTGGGCTCAGAGCTGAACCCCCGTGTACACCCACTCCCACTGGGAACCTCTCTGTGAGGCAAAACACTGTTCGTACTTGAGTCATTGGGTCCTTGTACATAGCCTGTACAAATTCTACCAATATTTCTGGGACTTCAAAGCACCGCAGTACTGCCCAGCTCAGCTTTCTTGGGACCTTGTCATATGCTTTCTCCATGTCTAGGAATGCCCAGTTGGACTCTCTCCTCATCTCTAGCTTCTTCTGAAGTATCTGTTTCATTGCAAACATCGGGTCACTTGTGCTCCATCCTGATTTGAATCCAAACTGCTCATCTCCCATCTTACATTCTACTACTCTGCATATCCATTTATCAATCACCCTCTCCAGAACTTTCATGCAATGTGATAGGAGTTTGATGCCTCTGTACTGCCCACAGTTGTGGATGAGTGGATGCGCCTTTATTTTTGTACACTGGCAGGAGTATGCTTATTCTCCAGTCATCTGGGATATGCCTTTCTCTCCACACCGCTATGAGTACCCTCAGGAGCCATTTCTTCCCTATCTCACCCAGCATCTTTATCATGTCTACTGCAACCTCATCTGAGCCTGCTGCTTTCCCTGACTTCCTCTTCTTCTCTAATCGTAGGCTGTTTCTGGGGCAGTACAGCTTCTGTGGGGTTTCTTCATTCAGAAGCTGCTGGAAATACTCCTTCCATCTGCCTTTGATGTCCTGTGGACTGGTGAGCAGGCTGCCGCTGGCATCCCTTATGAAGGGTATCTGACTATCTTCTTTATCTTTCTGTCTTTGCCTTGCAACCTGATATAGTTTCTTTGTGCAACTTACTGAGTCACTTTCCAGAAGTTGGTACACTGCCTCTGATGCACCTTCTTTCTTGCTATTGCAACTTCTTTCCTAGCTTCTTTGTTAGTCAACCAGTAGTCCATCCTAGCCTAGTCAGTCTTTTCTATCTCCCACTTCTTCCTGCACTCCTTCTCTCTTTTGATAACTTCCTGGACTTCTGCATTCCACCACCAGCTTTCCTTATGTACCTTAATTCCATACCTGGCTCGGCCATATATCTTTTCTGTAGTCCTGACACATGCTGTTTTTAGGCTTGGTTTGCCAAAATCTTATGTGGTAAATAAAATGCACAGATCTCTGTGCTGAACTTTTGTGATCCAAGGCTGACAGGCCTATTGTTACATTAGCTTTTCTGACTGGTGGAACTACTCTTGGTATGAAATCCTTAGACACAAGTGTCCCAAGCAAGAATGCCTTTTAAAATGGAATATTTGCAGCTGCACACAGATATCCTATTTCTTCTCACTTAGCTTTTATGTAACAAGTCATTTTATTCACTTCCAAACGCTCTTACAATGTAAAATAAGCCCGAGGCATTTACATAAAATATAAATTGTACTGAAACTGGGGATTTAATAGTCAATTCAAACGTTAACACAGAGGTTCAAGTTCAGTTCGTAAAAGTAAATAAATCGCTAACTTAATAATCACTGGTACTGAAAACTCATATGGAGAATATATTCATGCTTAGCTTTTAGCTGTTGCTAAGCATTTCACATGAAGAAAGGAAGATAAAAGACATTTGTGATCTTTTTTTAATGAGATGCATGATGTTAAAAGACTAATGAATAGTTGTGTAGTGCAGAACAGTTGTTACGCATTCAGTATGTTGTGTAACAGCTCATGAAAGGGATGAACATTTATCAGCCCGTCCCTACTAACAAAACCATATAATCAAATACAAGCAAGACATCAATCAGTGCACACCAGATAAATACATCAGTTCTGCAATAGTACAAAATTATGTTTAGTGAGCAAGGAAAAATGCATGTTTTAACTTTGTCATGGCCCCAGCCCCATACTACAGTGTTAAAATATTGAACAATCTCACTTAAGTATTAGTTTCTTACTTTGAAGTCTTAGAAAAAAACACTAACCCATTACAACCAAATAAGGGAAAAAAAACTTGAGGAATCAGTATAATCAAATGAAAAATGTGCCTTGGAACTAAAATGGATCATTATACAATGGGGCAATCTCCTGGAATATCAATTCCCCTGCTTAATTAAAAGAAGAAATGTAGTATTTAGCACACATGACACTTAGTGCCTGAAAACCAGCCAGCTTAACAAAGTGAGATACATCAAGGGTAGCTTTTACATCAGGGAGCTTAAGAATTTTAATAAGTAATCTTTTTTCTCTCTCTCAGTAAACACAGTTTAATTTACAATGCGACACTAAGACAACTGCAGCTGCCTGACAGCTCTCAAACCAGCATGCTGAAGCCATTACCAAAATACTAACTGCTTTAACTCTGTGTTAAAGCTGGTGGCTTTTGAGGTCCAGGAAAATACATCGGGACTATCATAGCCCTACTTTTTAAAAACAAATGTCTAAATTATGTTTGATATTTCACATCTATAGCTGCTTCAGGGTGATTTATCTACATAACTTTGCATTTTACTAAACCAGAACCTAAAAAATTACGAACCATCCTGTACAGGAAAATACCTTTTTTTTTTTTTTAATTAAAGTAGCTAGAAAGTACATTTATGCAAGCTGACTTGCCATAACAACAGGTGCTTGAATAGATCACTGCTGCAGAAGCATATAGCTATATGGAATTATCCTGACAAGAATCAGATGTCTGGACAGTACACAAAAGCTTTTTGGGTGCCTTCCAAATGCATTGCATATCTAAGACAGCACAAGGATGTGATAGTATAAAAGTGGATGTATGGATGCTAAAATGCAAAGTTTTTTTGTCTCTTACTAAAAAAAGGGAGGCTACAATATGCAACTATAACAGGACCAAGATCAAATTTTGGAATACATGTCCTCCCTGTGGTCGCGTGGGTTTCCTCCGGGCACTCCGGTTTCCTCCCACATCCCAAAGACATGCTGCAGTTGAACTGGACACGCTTAAAAAAAAAAAAATTGGCCCTAGGTGTGAGTGCATGTGTGTGTGTGTCTTCTGTGGAAGGTTGGGCACTGGGCTGGCAACTCGACATCGTAAAACTCCACTGCCAATCATGAGCGGATAGGTGATCCGCTGTGGTGACCCCTTACCGGGAAAAAGCCGAAAGAAGAAGAAGAATGTGCTAGAACCATTTAGAAGCTGTCTTGTTTTGACACTAGTGTCTTTTTTCTTTCCAACACAGGAAATGAAGACATTATCAGAAGAGTTAAAGTTCTTTGTCCTGACAATGTAGTATCTGAGTTGGCTGTGATCATCTAGAGTGAGTGCCCCCCCCCTTTTTTTTTTTGGTTCAGGAAAGAACACATGGAATTGAATAGACTGAGCTGAGGTAAATTCAAAGACCACTTTTTGGCAAGTATGAAGGCAAGTTTACCCTGTCCCTATGAAACATGATAAAGGGCTGAATCATCACGAGAACTTGTTACTCAGAAACTCACTTGGAAAAAGTCAGAGCAGTGAGTAAAATAGTAGTCAAGAACTTCAAGTCAGCCCGATGAGCTTCTTCAGAAGGTGAAAGAATGACTTTCTCTAATTCAAGGTTGAGATCACAGATAAGTCAGCTGGTTTTGAGGTGGATGAATATGCAAAACCCCTTTCAAATATTGTTTTGCTTGCAGCAAGGAAGGAAAAGCAGGCAAACAGAAATGACCAAAAGATGAATGTTAATAGAAGAGTAAGAAAGGCCTGATTTGAGCAATGTACACAGTTACTGGAGAATTACAAGGACTACCGCAGTGGATAGGTCCTGTTTCCTCTCTTGTGGCACTAACAGAAACATCTATTCTATTTTGCTAAACAGGATTTTTAGCCTCTCTAATAACAACTGCATGTCCTCTAAAAAAAGGTGGCTAAGTGGAATAAGATGCTATATCCAAGCAGTCAAATATATATTTAGCAGGTTGGGATGGTTCACAGATCACTTATCCTGTGTGAGTAGGTACATTATGTGGTGATGTCTGTGCAATTGCATTTGGCCATTTGCAAAAGAAGAGAGAATCAATGGTGTCTCAGCCATGAAAGAGTTAACAGTATGACTACTGAAGAGTCATATTGTATCTTTAAAATAACTGTGGATATCAAAGGAAAGGGGGGGAAGCATACAGAAAACATGCTTGTCCGTGGGAAAAGGACATCTGCTTTCCAGACCTTTCTGCACAGGGTACTGGAGCAGAATCTGTTTAACTCTGTGTTGAGAGAATGGTGATGAACAGATTTATTTTGGGTGTTCCCCACAGGTGAATAATCTAGGAAATCTCTGTGTGTAACATTCAATTTTGCAGGTCTGTCCTGAATCTGTATTCAACAAGGTCCAATTCTCCTACCATAAGAGTTCCTTCCTAATAAATTGCAGAACAGGGATAGGAAATAATAAAGGATGCTGATGCTGAATCCAAACTGACTTGAGAGACCACTGTGTTTTTTTTCTGATATGCTGCCTGGCCAGAGGAAGCATCAGGATAGTAGAAGCCATGCATCACAGAATCATGAGACATTCCTTTGCTGCTGTCATAGTCTGGTGGGAAAATCCTACAGAGTGGAAATGGTAGAAAGCAACCTTCTCTTGGGGAATAGAGGCCATAATAGGGGGATGGGTCTAGAAGAAATCCAAGAAATGTTAACCTGTGTGAAGGGAAATAAAAGATTTCTCCAGACTGAAATGAAAGCCTAGACTTTAAAACAGATGTATTAGGAAAAAAGAACAAATCTTGAAGAGAGTCTGCAATAATAAGGCAGACATCTAAGTAAGGAAACAGGAATTCTTGTAGCCTGCAATAAACAAACACTGGAGTTAGACATTTTGTGAATACCCCTGGAGCTATGGAAAGTCCAAAGGATAAAGAAGAGAAATGAAAATGTAAACTAATTACAAAAAACCTTAAATAAGGTCAGAAGTTGCTGTGAAATGAAATATGGTGAAAAGCATCTATGAGATCAAGACATAAAAAAATGGGTTCCTATCAGTCTGTCGAAACGTCAGCAGTTCGAACACCATATGTTCGAACTGTGAAGATCGAAAACTGATTATTGCGGAACACTGAATTATTTCCCAGGGAAAGAATTTGGTTGGCCATTTCAACAGCTTTGCTATTTTCAGCACTGTGGTGGAAAGCTACGGGTCAGGTTTGGGTAAGTGTGCGATTGTGCGAACGTTAGGGTTACGGCACAGGTTAGGTGAGTTAGGGTGCGGGTGAGGTGGGTGTATGATAGTGACAGACTTTAGGGTTAGGGCAGGATAGGTGAGTTAGGGTTAGGGCGCGGGTCAGGTGAGTGTGCGACAGTGACGGACCTTAGGGTTAGGGTTAAGGTAAGTGGCTAGATAGTAGTGTATGTACAGTTTAGTGTAGGGTTAGATGTAGGATTTTAAGTGCATGTGTGTGGACTGCTGTTTTTTTGGTGTGCTTGTGTTGTGTGTGTGTTTCTTGGAACAGCGATTTTTTTCCCTGGGGAAAAAAAAATCGCTGTTCTAAGCCTTCGATGGTTTCTTTACTTTGAGGTTAGAAGTTCGAAGATATGGTGTTCGAACTTCTGCCGTTTCGTCGAAGTGATATAGACCCCAAAAAACAATTTGGATGGATGACATAAAAACTTGAAGGGTGAGCATTTTGAATTCTGGAATTTTAAAACTGAGACAAAAGTGATCCAATACAGGTCTTCATGTTTGTTCTTTTTTGAAGTACTAGACATATTCTGGATTACATCCTTTTTGTTGGGGGTGTGTGTGGAATTGGTTCTATGATGCCTTGGGATAACACTTGAGATAGAATGGGAGGAAATTGAGGGGTCTGACTTTCTGGGTGTGGAGGAACTCCTAAATTTGGAAGGAAAACACTCCAGTGCCTCCTGTATCTATTCTGAACTATTTTCAGTACTCAATAATCTTTTGTTATTTGTTTCCAAAGAGGAAAAGATACAGATTGCTTACTAGACTGATTGGATGGCCAGGGTAGGGTGGAGAGGGGAGGGGTTTGAGAGAAGTAGATAGTCATGCATTTTTCATGGTATGGGATGGAGCTTGGACCCCACTATGTTTCCTTCAAATTTCCTTGCCACTTCTTATACGGTTGTTTAGATTTCTGCTGACATTTTCTTGAAGGATTTCCTAAATAAGGGACAAGAACTAGAGTACGAGTTCCTGTTGCATTTGGTAAGGGTGACTGAAAGATCTGCTTAACCCCTTGAACAAGCTTCTGTTTTTCATTTATTTATTTATTGACATCTGACTACTGGGGAAGTCCGACTGAGTAGAAGCTTATTTTTAGTGGCAGCTCCAAAGTATTACAAAACATTTTAAGGACAATAATTTTATAGTCTTTACAAATAATAACAAAAAAACAACTACAGTTTAAATAGTTATACCAAATTAGACATAACATGAAAACATTAATTAAGAATAGATACAAGTTATATGATAATTTAATAGAGAAATTTTAGACAGTTTATAGAGAAATTAAAGGTAAATTAATATAATACAAACAGGAACTGCAATACGAAGTGAGAGAAAAGCAGCCTTATAGTATAATTAGATAGAAAGGCATGGAAGACAAACTGACAGACGTGAGACAGTGAATGAAGAAAGGGGAGTAAGGAGATGTAAGGTACAAATAAGTATTCAGGAATATAGTTTGTCCTGATGTTGAGCAAGAACAGAGCTAGCTTTTGGCTAGGAAATCTTTCAGAATGATTTTGAAGGATGGGATGGAGGGTAATGACCTGATGGAGACAGATAAGAAGTTCTAGGCCTCAGCAACATGTTATGAGTCCAAACAATGCCCAGCAAATTTGATAGGTTTGTGGACAGACAGGAGTTTTTGGTCAATAGATCTTAACGACCAACTGGGAACATCGTTGTGCAGAATGTTACTTAGTGCTGTCCAAGCAGATGGATTCTGAATAATTTTATAGGTGGTAAGAAAGTATGTATATGTTACTTGATGGGATAGTTCTAACCACTTTAAGCTTTTCAGTGCTATACAGTGGTAGGTTCTGAAAAGGGCATTTGCTGTAAATTTAGCAACATTGTTACAGCATTATTCAAGTTTTAATTTTTGTGATGCCTGAAGGTTAGTAAGTATGAGAAGTTTGGGGAGGAGATAAGTAGTGGCATGTGTAGCTTTAATTGCATCCATGAGAAAGGTTTTGGCTCTATAAAGTAACTCTTAATGAGTTTTTCTTATGGAATTTTGTGCATGTTGGTCAAATTTAAGATTACTATCCATTACCATCCATAACAATTTGCTATAAAAAGTGACTTCAATGGTTGTATTATCAAGAGAGAAAGCTTTATATATATATTTTTTCTTGGGAGAGGGATTTGGAGAAAAAAGTAGTAGATTGTGTTGTTAAGGTTGTTAGTTACAAAGCCATGTTTCAGTTGCTGTTAAAACTTCCTGGGTAATTTGTGGAGGTGTGCCATGTTGTCAGACGTGTGAATGTGTGTGGAGTCATCTGCGTACAGTATCAGAGAGGCCTGTTGTATGGGTGTGGAGGGTGTTGGTAAGAATGTTAAAGAGGAGGAGACCAAGGATAAACATTGTGGTACACTGGTGGTGACTGAGAGGTACGAAGAGATGGCAGAGTGTTATTTTACTGACTGATACCTATTGGATAGGTAACTTTTGAACCATAGAAGGGTGGGCTGGGACGGACCTAATAAGGTCATTCGAAGTAGAAGTCTGCTGTGACAAACTGTGTTGAAGGCTTTAGACAAGTCTGGAAATAAGGAAGAAACTAGTTTTCCATTACTTCTAACTTTATTGACAGTATATGTATAGGTCAGAAGTACAGCATTATTAGTATGGGAATGACAGAAGCCATGTTGAGTGGGGGACAGGAGTTCTTCCTGCAGGAGATAGTTTAGCAATTGTTTTTGAGTACATTTTTCAAGTATTTTGGAGAGGGGCATAAGACTGCTACAGGTCTAAAGTTAGTAATGTTTGTTGAATTTTCTCCTTTGTGCAGAGGGATAATGTGTGACTTTTTCCTGACAGAGGGAATGCGGAATTCCTGGATTTACCTATTTTATAATGATTAAGACAGAGTAGGCTATGCTAATGGCTGCTATTTTAAGGTACTCACTTGGAAGGTCATCAGCTGAAGTAGAGCACGGTTTGAGTTTAAGAGCAGATTTATATGGGATGTGGGCACAGGTTTGAAGGTGGACATGGATGTTGTGATATGTGGCTGTTAGGCAGGGTTAAGATTAGATGATGGGGAATCCTTGGTTAGAGATGCTATATTATCTCTGAAATAAGAGTTGACTTATATTGCAGCTTCAAGTGATGAGTTATTATGAGATGGGTTAGGGTTGAATTTATGGCCGGTATGCAAGTTCTTTAACGGCTGTCCAGAATTTTTTAGGGTTGCGTTTACAAATATTCTGAAAGTTATTATAGTTTTTGTCTTCATTTATTTGCTTTTTAGTATGATTGCAAAGCATTCTGAAGTTTTCAAGATATTTTGGTATTTTATATTTTTGCCATGCTTTTTCTATGCTTTTCTCTATCTTGCATTAGCATTTTACTCTTTTTAGATAGCCAAATTGCATTATTTGTTTTTAGTTTCTTCCTATTCAGGAAGGTTATATTGAATTCATCTACAGCATCATCTAAGGGGAGGATTTGTAGGAAGTTCCAGTTAATAGATGATAGGGTAGTAATGAACATTTCTGGGTTAAACGTGGAAAGGTTGCATGCTGTTTTATAAACATGCTGTTCTACTGGATGTATGAGACGTCTGGTTGTATAGACTGGGAGATGATCACTAAGAGAATCAGACACTGTATCTGATGTGGTGTATTTGCTAAGGTCCAATACTAGCATTCAGTCTAAAAGGGAATTTGATGTCTTTCTATAATGTATGAAGATATTAATTAGTTCAGTGAAACCAAATAAGTTCACACTAGATGTAGGGGAGTTAGAATTTATGTCCAACCAAATGACATTCACATCACGTAGTAGTATTTTTTCCTGTAAAATTGTTATGGATATCCAATGTAGGATATTTTCCAGTACATAATTACTTATAATTGTTTAATTTCAGGGAAGTAATAAGAAGCTCTGGTGAACTCAGTTTTGGTACTGCCTTGTTGGACAGGGAAATGAGGTAGTTGCTGGGAAAAAGCAACATTACCACCTTTCCACTTTATACAGTCATTACGGGTGACATTATAGCCTAGAATCTGCACCAAGAGAAACTTCCTCATCATTCTATCCACATTGGCTTTGCTCAGGCATCTGGAAGAACAAGATGATAAGGTTACAGAGAGGGACCTGAAATGCTGGCGAGATGCAAGGAATGATAATGGGACCCGAAAGGTTACCAGATCTAAGGAATAAGAATATCTAGTCTGAGGCAATGGCTTTGGATCCAAGAGTAGAGGATCCAAAGAAGTTGATTTGGTGTCTGATGCCGGCTTTGGAGAAGGAGCAGGTTTCAGATCCGACTTTTTATGTTTCTTCATAGGTTCATAGGTGTGTACTAGGTTAATGGCCCTGGAACCTTTACAAGCCTAGCCCATAGAAGTGCCCAGGCACCGTGCTGCCCGATGACAGTTCCCAGTGCCGCTATCAAGTACAGCCACTGGAGTGATCCCCGGGGTGAACTTTCTGTTACCCATCCACTCATCAGGATTTCTCTTGAAGAGGGCCAGTGAGGTGCTCTGCTTGACATGTATGGGAACTCTACTCCAGAGCATGGGCAGTCTCTGGGTGAGGAACCTGTCCCTCCAGCATGCTCTGTTGATTGTGGTAATGAGGAAATGTGTGGTGATGAGGGATTGGGATTTTTTTAGATGTAGCATTTCTAACAGAGCTGGGTCAGATATGGCTTTGTAAGTCAAGCAGAGATCACCTCTAAGTAAGTGATATGTGACAGAGAATGGCTGGAGTCTTTTGTGTCTGTACGTGTAGGACATGTGTTTAATGCCCAAGATCCTTTTCGTAAGGTACTTCTGCGGCCTCTCCAGCTGTTGAGGTGTCTAGTGAAGTACATGCCAAATGGGGCATTATACCTGATGATTGGTCTAATGAGAGAAGAGTAGAGACGATGACTTTTTTCTTCCAGAATGCAAAACCCTTGGTAATGAGATGTGACACACAGAAGGACTTTCTGACCACAGTGGCAATGTGGTGGTCGAAGGAGAGGTTGCTGTCAACCTGCATCTCCAGCCCTCTTATAACACCTTCAGTGTTCAGTGGGGTCCCATCGATATGGTAATTAGTGGGAACTGAGTTTTTACCAAAGGGGATGACGCATTTTTTGGCATTAAGCTTAAGGCCATGGTTTCAGTGAGGCCTTTCTGTAGGATGTCTACATCACTTGGGGAGTTAATAATGGCTGTCAGCTTGCAGTCGTCTGCGAACTTGGTCAACCAGAGTCCCTTTGAGTTGGCCTAGACTTCTGAGAAGTAGATGCCGAACAGGAGAGGACCCAGGACCAATCCCTGTGGGACTCCACTCGTGACTGGTCGGTAGTCTGACTTGGAGTCCACTACTTTCACACTGTGTTCTATCTGTGAGCCAATTTGCAACCCACCTAGTGATATAAGGGTGGATGCCTAGCTTGGTGAGCTTATCAATAATTCCCAAGTGAGGAATGGTATCAAAGGCCTTGGCCAGATTGAGGTAGGCTGTATGCACTGCCTTACCTTCATCCACAGCCCTGGTGACTGACTCAAAAGAAGTCAACCAGGTTGAGCAGGCATGATCTCCCTTTCACAAAGCCAAATTGCGTGGGGTCTAGTGTTTGGAGATTTCCTACATCTTTGTTAATCGGGTCCATGATGATGCGCTCCCTAGCTTTATATATCAGACTTGTCAGGCTAATGGGGCGATAATTCCCAGGGTCTGTAGTCGCGCCCCCTTTATGGAGAGGGATGACTGTAGCAGTGTTCCATTCGGAAGGGAGAAAGCCTCACATGGCTGAACAGGGCACACAGATGTGGTGCCAGTTCGCTTTGTAGTTCATGTAGAACACAGCCAGGGATACTATTGGGTGCCATGGAAGATGTATTCTTGGCCTTGGACAATGCAGCTGTAACTTGTGCTGCAGTAATGCTGGGTGCCTGGCATTCTTCCGGTATTGTGACTGGTCCTTTAGAGGGGGAGAGAGGGGAAAAGTTGGCACTTACTCTGTCGGCCAGTATGTTGGCAAAATCTGTTGGCTCAGTATAGGAGGTACCATTGTGCAGTAACTCACAGCAAATCTGGGTATTGCTGTGGAGGTTCTTGATATAACTATAGAAGGCTTTGTGATTGTTTTTAGTGTCTGCTGCAAATTCTGCCTTCATAGCTGGCTTTGGAGGATTTGATGAGGGATCTCAACTTTTTGTTGAGGCTAATAAGGGAGTTTTTCCAGTCCTGGGACTTCACCTTTTTCTGCAACAGTTTCTTTCTTCTGCTGTAGAGTTTATTAATGGCATAGGACCACCAGATTAGCTTCCTTTTTTTTGGATGAGAGCATCTTGGCTCTGTTGGGTATGGCTAGTTCCATGCATTTATGCACATGTTCGTACAGTGCATTGGTGTATGATTCGGCAGTCATGCAGACATTTTCTAGTGGTATGGGTGCTGTGAATTTAGCCACTTCTGTTTTTAGGAGCCCAAAGTCAGCTTTGGAGAAGTTTTTCAAGGTGGTTACCTTTGTGGGGGGCATGGGAAAGATGTGGACTTCCATGGTGATTAGCTTATAGTTGGATCTGACCAGGGAGGGATTGACTATTGGTGTACAGCAATGTTCACCCATGTTAGTAATAACCAGGTCAGGGATGTTGCTTCCTCTAGTGGGGGTCAGAATGAGCTAGTCCAGGGCACTGGAATTGATGAATTCCAGGAAGCGTTGGGCCAGCGTATTGGTGCTTGAGTAGTTTTCCCAGTTGATATAGGATCCATCATTAGATGTGAGGGAGGGGCAGAAGAGCCTGACAGATCCAAAGGCCTTTTTAAATGGTCCTTCAACATTGATTTGTGGGGTTGAGCCCCAGATGGAGCCTGAGAAAGGAGAAGAAAGCAAACCCTTTAAAATGAGTTTCTTTTTGTGGTCCACTATAGCAGGAGGATTAAATGACTTACAAGTATCACAATCTTTTGAAGGTGTTCAGGGCCTAGATAATAAATGCACAGGGCATATGCATCAGAAAAAGGCAACTTATGATCACACTTCTGGCACTTTTTAAAACTTTGGGTGGGGGTGGGAATAAACTTTCTTTATCCCTTTTTTTTTTTTGAGAAAAACAGATAAGAAGAAATACACTAATGGTGTAAAAGGTGATAGAAGAGATGATTTACCAACAATGGTATCAAAGAATTATACTAGCATGTAAGTAAGCAGGTAAATAAAATAAGCTATATAGAAAGTAAGAAAAGTATTAAGATAATAGCCCAAAAAATTATCTCCATTGTTAAATACACTAAGCTTAAGAGCTCAGAGTGACCATGTCCGTACGTGAAAGAGGCAAACGAGAGCTGCGGTATGTTAGGGGACACAGGATTATGGGTAAGGGAGGAGCTCGAGGAGTTTTCTAGTGGTCATGAGCTCTTTGAGCCACAATGGTAGGTAAAATATTACTTACAATGGTAATTAGCTAAAAATGTTTTATGTTTTAACACTGAACACGTAACTGACATTTTCAATGTGAAAGTGTGAAGAACACGACCTTTTCAAGACTCAAAATGGAGTGTTTCTCCTAATGGGGAACAACTGAGAGAGGTCTGCTGGACCACTAGGAATTCTTCTGTTTACCTTCATTCATGTCATTCTAGGCAGTCAGATTACTAGCCTCACCTATTATATCTTTTACACTTAGGTTCTGCTACATTTTATTTGGATAAACCATAATTTGGTAATGAATTTTATTCAAATTATAGTTGCAACAAAATTCTTTTTGTGGAGTTTATACCATTTTCAAGAGTATTAACACAGTGTTTTTTGGCTAAATGAATTCTTTCTCCTCCTTAAAGGGTCAACCAAAAATGCTAGCAACCTATGTAGCCTCCCCCTCCCTGTACAGGTCTGGTTCTTGATTATAAGAGAACTGATGCTCCCACTATTGGCTATCAGTCATGTTACAGTCATCTGTGATCAAAGAACAATTGCCCCTACTCGCAACAGGACAAAAATGTAATAGCATGTATCAAACTTTGAAAAGCAAGTACATTTAGCGTTATGTTGCTGTTAACACTTCCTGTAGGGTCTGTTGCTCTAGTTCCTTTAAAAAAATCAAGTCTGGCAAGTCTGCCTGACTGTGTGGCACAGAAGGATAAAGTCCAAACTATGACCCAAGTTCTACAGTAGTTTCAGTGCTAAAAAACCTGGGCAGGGGGTTATGGCAGTGAGCTGCTGATCCTAGTTCTCCCATTTGGGGGGGGGGGTTGGAATGGTACTTCTTACTTGTCAATCTCTAATGAAATGGTCAGGATCAGGGATGTTGGCCATTGATGGCAACTCTCAGAGCTTGTGGGTGGTAGCAAGCACATACAATGGGAGGCCCCATAGTGATGTTGGTAATCATTTGACCATCAGAGGGGGGACGCTGTTTAACCTGACAAGGGTTGGGAGGGTAGCCTAATGGCTAAGGTGTTTGCTTTACAAACACAAGGTACAGGGTTTGAGTCTCACAAGGGATAATTTGCTAGGCTTAAAATGGCTCGAAAGGGCAGTTAGCCTAGTACTAATCTATGAACCTAGGAACATGCCTTTGTAACTTGGATCCTAGGAATGGCACAAACAACTCCATAGCTGTCCAGATTATGTCACCTCTGCCCAGCCCTCATCCTGGCACTAGGAACTCTTCAGACACTGAGAACAAATGGGCTGCAGACCCCCCCAGAAGCTTAATGGTCAGCAGACATGGAGTCAAAAATAACAAAAGAAATATGGCAATTGTATACTTGTCTATTTCTTAATGCATCAAAAAATACATATCCCTTTACTACTACAGTTACCATTGGTCTCTATACAAAATAAAGACCAAACAACCTACATGTATGTAAGCCATCAAAGAGAACTCTCAGAATTTTAGAAAAGGCTGTTACTGCATGTGCTTTAATACACAGTTGGCAGAGTTCCTCTTCTTGCAGGAACGGAGTGTCCCCCAAAAACATTTCATTCTCTCCTCTATAGCTAGCAGTACAATGGCCTGAATCACTGATCCAAGTCATGGAAATTTCAAACAAGGATACCATGCCTCCATGCAAGCAGATCAATTATTTCTCACTGATGAAGTTCTGAATGCTAATCTTGACCTCAATGTCCAAGTATGACTTCTCATAAGGAAGATGAAAAATCCCTTCCCAGAAGGAAGATGAAAAGGCCACATATAATGGACACTCAAAAGGAGTCTAAAGGTTCTGAGCCAAGCAAATAATAATGCCTGACAGGGCAGGCATTACTGGGAAATCTCAGACTGTGTGTGTTTCCTCTCCACCCCAGGAAGGTCAGCTATTTCCCTGTAACGTCCAGCCTAAATGGCATTACTGCACAAAGAAAATGGGGTACCTGTGGACACATTTTTGTCATTTTATTATTAAAATAAATGTAGTGCATGAAATACTGTGATTATGCTCAGATATCCAGAAAAAGACAAATCAGATAAGTGCTTCCACAGAGTGAGACCCGATCTTAACAACTGTTAACCCAATCTTATCACATGAAGGAGGGAGTGTTTATCATGTTAGACAGTAAAATATGGCAATATTGACCAGCACATGACAGGGGCAGAATTAAAAACATTTGTTTCTGTCTGCTGTCTGTGCTGGTAATGTGTCCCTGACTTTTTGTAACATAACAGCGTGTGTTACTGACTTTCCGACAGTGCTCACAAACTACTTTATAGCTTTGAAAGGTGGTAAAATACTTGGCACTTTTTTGAAATTAGTAGTACAAGGAGTAAATAAAGCTCCATGCTCCTGCTAGTCTTGTTGATATGGGCAAGCTGAGACAGTGTAGCAACTGCCTCATGTACACAGAC
The DNA here is from genome assembly GCF_019279795.1 of Protopterus annectens. NCBI lineage: Eukaryota > Metazoa > Chordata > Ceratodontiformes > Protopteridae > Protopterus > Protopterus annectens. Next base: position 616,047,534 of record NC_056732.1, on the reverse strand, counting down.
AACCCTCTTCTTCTACCACCTAGGAACACAATATATGAGATATGCAATTACATTAAGAACCTAGAATCCTTGCTGTCTCAATCACAAGCCAGTACATCTGTCACTAAAAAGGTTGTCTGCATAAATACCACAAGCACCACACCTTTAACACCACCCACACCTGTACAGTACATTCCTACATATGTGGAGGTTCTCAACAAAAACATACCTAAACAAAATAGACCTCTGAGGCAAAAACACACACGCACATCACAACCCACTGCACCAAGCACCACACATAGTACACATGCCTGTGTCTCAGCCTCTAAGACCTGACACAAACCCAACATACTAGTCATAGGAGACTCTATCATGAGACACACAGATGTGCCCCTCCCCAGGCTAGACAAGGGGATGTCATGTTAAGTTTCTTGTTAGGTGCTAGAATCCGCCATATCACTCACGCACTCTCAACCAACAGGTACTGTTATGACTCTGTCATAGTCCATGTTGGCATGAATGACTTGAGACGTACCTCTCTGGACTACATGAAGAGAGACATGATTGAGCTCACTGAATGTGTGTCCCAGGCAGGTATGTCCCTAGCCTTAAGGAGCATCCTACAGTCACCCAGAATGATGCCTCAGTGCAAACAAAAAATGACTGACTTTAACAATTGGCTTAGTTTCTGGTGTCATTCCAAGGGGATCCAGTACCTGACAGCCTAGGAGGACATGACTGACAGACTCACATCTGTCTCCCCTGGGCTTCTGGCAAAGGCTATTTCCTCCCCCATAGTGCCTTTTTAGGCAAAGTTATGAGGACAAAATTACCAACGTGAAAAATTCTAAACAAAATTTAAAGGTCATGCTGCTAAATGCTAGGAGTCTTAACATGAAATTGCAAGCATTCCTCACCCTAGAAGATGCTGATATTTGTGCAGTCACTGAAACCTGGTTTAAAGCTGCGGAGAGCACCCTGGCCTTACCAGGTTACTTGTCCTACCATACTTTCAGAACCCAAACAGAGGGCTACAAAGCCAAAGGAGGTGGAGTTTCAATATTTATCAAAGACATACACACCTCCAGGCTGGTCAGACAGTATGACGCAGGAGACACGCCAGGTGCAGTTAACTATTGACAAAACACCTATTCAAATCATAGCTAGTGACAGACTTCCAACCTATCTGGACTTATTTGAATCCATCTTCCCTGATCCTGGGCAACTTTAACTACCCAACCATGGAGTGAAAGACTTATTCTCTCTCAAACACGAAGGCCCAGAGATTCTTCGACTTCGTCAATGCCAATGCATTGGATGAGCTGGTCGACACCACAAGAAGTGAAAACATCCTGTACCTGGCAGCAGGTATAAGCAACTTCACAGCCACCATCTCTTCAGTTGAATCAAGCACTAATGTCCAAAAAACTGTATGACCACCTATATAGCTGCATGGACTCAGCAATATCTGACAGGACCAAATCATCTTTCACAAGGAAGATTAAACCTGTCAGGTGGACAGCAGCAATAAACAGACCCTATAATAAAAGGAAAAAAATGCTGTCCAGGACCAAGAAGGAGCAGGCACCAAGTTGGAAGCAATATCTCCTTTGCCTGAACAAACAAATAAGGTCACCGGTGAAATCCTCTAAGGCCAACTTCGAGTCCAAATTAGCCATATCCACTAAGGACAACCACAAGACCTTCTTTGCATACGTCCGCAATCTCAAAGGTAAATCCCAAATCTGCTCTGAACTGGTGGTCAAGAATACTACATACACAAATGCCACAGATATAGCCAACCTGCTGGCAGACAAATTCAGTGAAAACTTCACCCCTATCTCCCCATCAGTAAACCAGGACATCCCCAGCACCTGCCCCCCTCCCCTCATCATCAGGGAGCATGTTATTAATGCCCTCACAAAGGCAAAAAAAACAGCCTCCAGGGGACCCGACAACATCCCTGGCTGTGTCCTACATGAACTCAGGTAAGAGCTCTCAACACCACTAAGCACCCTATTCAACCAAAGCCTGTGAACTGACTTCATCCCAGCTGAATGGAGGACAGCCAATGTCATCTCTCTGCACAAAGGTGTAGCATCCACAGACCCAGGCAATTACAGGCCCATCAGCCTAACTAGCCTGATCTGCCATGCCATGGAATGCGTTATCATGGACCGTATAAACAAGGACATTGACCATGGATGAGGGAAAGGCAGTGCACACACCACTTACCTTCACCTAGCCAAAGCCTTCAACACTATTCCCCACTCAGGCTAACAGATCAACTCTCCCAGCTAGGCATCAACCCATATGTTACCAGATGGGTAGCTAACTCGCCCACTGATAGAACCCACTCAGTCAAAATAGGGGAAGCCACCTCTAGACCTTTAACAAGTGGCGTACCCCAAGGATCGATCTAGGGGCCTCTGCTATTTGGGATACACTTTTCTGAGGTGCAAGCCAAAACCAGTGGTCTGTGGCTGACCAAGTTTGCAGTTGACTGCAAGCTGGGCACTGTCATAAATTCCTCTAGTGATGTGAACATCCTCCAGGAGGGCCTTAACCAAACTAATGACTGAAGCCAGAAGCATGGCCTCAAACTGAATGCCAAGAAATGCATCATTATCCCCTTTGGGGAAAATGGTGTCCCCACTAATTATACATTAACAACAACGTACTAAGCACATAATCAGCCATGAGGGACTCAGGCACCCAGGTTGATAGCAACCTGACTTTTGACCACCATGTTGCCTCCGTTGTACGGAAGGCTTTCTACATGGCCCACCTCATAAGTAAGGGTATTTCATCCAGGAACACAGATGTCATAACATCACTGTACTCCTCACTTATTAAACCCATTATCGAGTACAATGCCCCCTTCGGCAGGTACTTTGCCAAGCACATGCAGCAGTTGGAGAGAATACAGAGGTTCATGAGCAGGAAAATCCAGGGTCTCAAACAACTATCCTAAACAGACAGGCTAAAAGCCCTGTCCCTCTACTCAGTCTCGTACAGACTGCTCAGAGGTGACCTGTGTCTGACATACAAGGCTGTCTCAGACTCAGCCTTGATGGAGTTACTGCATTTCCATGGAGTTACTGCATATCCGTAAGTCAAACACAACTCGATCAACCCACATGCAAGGTCTCAACTTGGTCTGTGACATTAATAAAACTTGTTGGGGGATAGATTTGTATCCCTACGACTCCCCATCTGTGGAATAGACTTCCTCTCCATGTCAGGCAGAGTACCTCAATAGCCCTCTTTAAGAGGAACCTGGACGACTAGATGGGAAACAGAAAATATACCCCTGAGATCCCACCTGTGTCCCTGCTGGACAAAGAAAACAGGTGCTGACTTTGTGGAAACATGGGTGAAACTCCTGGCTAGGCTTATAAGGGCCTCCAAGCCAATAGCCTAGTATCGTACTATGAACCTATATATATATATATATATATATATATATATATATATATATATATATATATACATATAGAGAGAGAGAGACAGTGAGAGAGAAAGATAAATATATAGATATACAGAGATATAAACATATATATATATATATATATATATATATATATATATATATATATATATATACATACATACATATATATATATATTTATATGGGACTGTTGTGTATGAATGACACATCCTAATGTTAAATGCAAGACACTAACAAACTAAGTTCAATGATACACAATAGCGAACAAAAACAAAACTGAAAACAATAATATCGAGATAGGGAAACTACTTCCCCTCTTGATATAAAAACTAAAACCTCCCATAACACTTCCTCAAATTTGTCTGAATAGCAGCAGTGTTACAGGAAGGTTTTAATGATGTTAAGGTGTAGGGTTAGGGTTGGAGGAAGGGGCAGTATTAGGGCTGCACCCGTTATTAAAGAGGCAGGGAGCTTAGACAGTTGGTAATGTGTATTCTGGCTGTAGATGTGCAGTATTCGCACAGCTCAATTTGATCTTCTGAGTCTCAGGCATGTAACTGTAAATCATATATCTCTGTACTTGGGGGTTAGGGGAGTTGCCTTGGAAAAAACAAGTTTGAATGAGAAGAGTGATAATTCATATTAGCTTTTTTCCTGCACGTTTTTTTTTTTTTACATTGTTTCAGAAGTTTGCACTGAGTCACTACATTTCAACAGGGAATCTCTTGCTTGCCTTCAGAAGCTATGAAAAGGAAGCAATTAAGGAGATGGCAGAAGACAGGTAGTAGCTGAAGATCTAGAATTCTACCTCACAATAAAGAAGAACATAGGAGTATTTCTGACTCATTCTCGTCCCGAATAAAGGAGTGCTGGGGCAAAAGTGAATAATCTGTCATATAATTGATAACCCTTCAGCAACTAGCAATATTTACAAGCTAATACACACACACACACACACACACACACACACATATATATATATATATTTATACACACACAGTTACCTATCAAAACATCTACTCCTCGTAACATCTAAACTCAAAACATCAAGACCATAACATCTAAACTTCAAAACATCTAAAAGTCATAACATCAAATCTCAAAACACTGAAAACTACAAAGCAAATATAAATAACATCCCACACACTGTTTACTTCGTTTCTGCAGGGGGTCAAGCCCCCCTGCACCCCCCCCAAGTGGGGGGCTCTGCCCCTACACACCCCATAAATTAAATATACCAACTCCATGACTGCACTACAGTGGGGGAAAAAATTAATTTCCTAACCCCACTGTAGTGCAATATTGGAGTTGGTATATTTAATTTACGGGGGGGGGGGGTGCAGAGGGGCTTGCCCCCCTGCAGAAACATAGTAAACAGTGTGTGGGATGTTATTTATAGTTGCTTTCTAGTTTTCAATGTTTTGAGATTCGATGTTATGCCTTTTAGATGTTCTAAAGTTTAGATGTTATGGTCTTGATGTTTTGAGTTTAGATGTTAGGACAATTTGATGTTTTGATAGCTAACCATATATATATATATATATATATATATATATATGTGTGTGTGTGTGTATGTATATGGGGGCAGAGACTGTATTTTGATCCTGAAAGTCTGATGATCACATTATGCTGTTATTTTGACTCTGATCAGTACAGCTTATCAAAAATTAGCTTATTGCATATACAAGCTTTTTTCTGTACAAGAACATGGTACAGTGTGGATCAGGGAATTTGCTCTTTCTCCACTGTAGTGCAGTCTTGGAGTTGGTATACTTAATTACTAGGAGATGTGGGGCATAGGAATGGCAAACAGCCACAACACATTGGCAGTTTTCAAAATCCATATCCTACTACTTGGGCACAGCATAGACAACAGTGCAGAAGATCAGCCCCAGTTTTGAAATGGTCAGTGAACAGCCTCTAGCTTCCATAAAGAACTATGTCCTGAAACCCTAGATCTTACATATCTCCATCTACAGGTCATAATATGAAAAAAAAAACAGGACATACTTCACAGTTTTGCACATTACCCCCAACAATTTAGGACAGGAATCCACTCTGCAAAAGTCAGATCTCAGGAATGCAATACTGTCTATAATCCTGATGCGAATAAGGAACAAACTCAAGTAGTAGCAGTTGGAAGAGAAATTCACCTCCACTAGGTTAGGACCCCATTCTTCTGTAAAAGAATGATATTTCAGTTCAGAGGTAAATTCTTATCAAGTCAAAGGATGGTAGTACAACTACTGTAAAAAGAGAGAGAGAGAAAGAGAAAGTAATTTTTACCACAAATATTTAAAGGACAACAATGGGATTCTATTATTAAATGCTCAACTTCTCTGTCTTGTTTTTCCTTATTTACTGTCCCTGCTAGGGATAAATAAAACTACAGTATTTAAAATATTTTAAATTGACTGTCTCTCTCCACTAAGAACAGTACCTTACTGTACTGTGGTGGTTTCACTTTCAAAAAACTTTGGTCCCACCCTTTCTGCAGTCTCCAATTCATTGGTGTCATCAAGGCCACTGAATACAGGTAGTTTTCTGGCCATTTACCTCCCCAAACTGACATCACTACTACTGTCCAAAAAACCCACCCATGCTGTAATGCCACAGCTCCCTGGTCCTTCCCCTACCCATACAGAAAGTTGAGGCTAGAACAAGGAAACAGTACATGAGTCAAGTCTGCTGCTGTGAGCTGTCAATCACAGCAGGTAATAGCTCAAATTACCCTTAGCACTTTGACAGCTAGGGAAGTTAGGTGTGAAGGGGTGGTGGGAGACGAGTCAAACTAGTACAATTCAGGCTTCACAAAAGACTGCAGTTTAGCCATTCTAAAAAGAAGAAGCAGTAAAAAGCACTTTGAAAATCTGTTCTGTGGCATTTGCACTGTTTGTTTTTTAAGTAGTCACTGAATGGCATGAAGTGTTACTTAAAACTAACTGATTGAAAGACAACAGTGTATGCAAGTAAAATCAATGCATTGACAGGAGCTTTAGGAAGAAGACTGCATGATATATTTTTTTTACAGATAAGCACTGCAATGTGGGATACCTGGAGGCAGACTAAACAATCAGAATTACTTCAAGATGCCAAAACCCATGTTGTCAGACTGAGAAATTACGTACAAAAATATTTAAAAACCTGTAAATAATCCCAGAGTGGTGTTAAAATGTAGGAAACACCAAACCATGATTAAATTAAACATATTTTTGGAATATGGAAAAAAGATCAGTTTTATCTCAGATAAGCTCTGGTATAAAAGACGTTTACTCTGCACATTTCCAATACACAGAGAAATGCTCAAGTTGAACTCAAATGGACTAGGAAATAAACTGGCAAGTTAATTTAGGATACTGCCATGGGTAATCTGAGAACAATACTTTACAGGACTTTAAAGCACTGGGATTACTTGGCTGAAACAATCCAACGTAATATCAACCAAAAGCATACTTTTCCAAGAAAACAAATGAATCTTGTTAAGTGATGTTGTCTCAGGGGTATCAAAATAATACACTATCTCAAAGTTACAGCTTCAAACTAGGGCTAAGGGCTTTACTAGAAGACCTGTGTGTGTATTTCAGAAACTCCCCAAAGGAGTCTGCAGCTGATTTCTACAGAGATTTTTTGTTTTCTATCACAAGCAAACAGGTTTTGCATTTCATGAATTTCATGCTCCAAGAAACTGTGATACCCAAGCCAAACAGTTTGTTATGCTGTCACCAGTGTTTTACCCCATTAACCAAAATGTAAACTAACTAGCCATGCCGTATACACCCACACACCTTACAGGGCCACAATGGGCACAAAATGAAAAAAAAAACAAAAAAACAACAAGACAAGTTCTTGTATATTATTTAATATGCAAAGACAGCCCTATCTCATAGGTTGTGGGGCTAAATTATCCTTCCCTCAAATCAGAACTTATCAAGCCCCCCCCCCCCGAAAGCTCTTGTGCCGGAGGATAGATGTGTGCTTGGGATGAAACATGACTTGACTTCACATGTTTATTACAGAAGCTTAATAATCCCAGGGAAACTTCTTCGGAAAAGTCAAGTGTAGCAGCAGCTCTTGATCAAGATGCAAGAGCCCTGACTTTCATGGGCAAAGTTTTGTACTATTTTATCTAGCAAAAGACAATGTGATTGGCAAGCCACTAGGAAAGAGTATGACTCACCACAGGCCTATCGTGTTTTTCTCTTCATAAAGAACACAGATAAGTGACACACTGCCTATAAGATCTGGCAAACCCAATACAGCACTGCAGGGCCTTACACACATACATTATGTGCAGAATCCTATTTGCACATTAGACTCTCGCTTAGAAAAAGAAGACAGGCAACTAAACAGACTACCTTTGACTAAAGGAAGAATTTATTTAAGAACTTCATATTTCCTGTGGAAGGCAGAGTATGCAACGAAAAATAATGCCTTTCAGGGCACAAACCTAACATCTGCCATAGTCACAGGCTTGAAAGAATCCCTCTTTTCAGCCACAAAATTTATATTTTCTGAAGGTGAGACAGGATTTCAACATGAGGCTGTAGAAGGAGAATCCCCTTCATGAACAGCTTCACTGTTACTTGTGAAGCTAGAGATGGGGACATAAGAAGACAAGTGAAAACTGCCAAAATATATACCTTAATGGAAGTATAGGAGAGATGCAATTTAAAAGACTCCATAAGGCACTACAGATACTGAGGAACTGTATACTCTAAGTGTGTAAAGTTCTTTTTATTTGTTTACCAAAAAAATGCACTGCTCCCAGGTGGACCATTTTAGCCAAAGCCTAAGCACAAGAAAAGACAAGAATAACAGTAAGATAACTGAGCAATAATATTACGCAAGAAGCCATTAGTAAGGACTGAGTCTCAAACAAATTAATGTAAACAAATGATTGGCAATCACCCCTAAAAAAACCCCAAAGCTTTAAAACATGCCATATTTTTGCAGAGGGTAACATGTTTACTTCCTCAGTGTGGGAGGTTTCAGCTTACATCTTCTTATTTCACAGACACACGACTGTGGGGAAAGGAGAGGCACCATGCAAGGATAAGTACTCTAAACACACAAGTACAACCTTGCAAGTTTAAAGTAATATGATAGCAAACACATTCGGGGAAAGATAACACTGGTAAAATGGAATCGGGAAATTAGTGCTCGATAAAATGTAAGGAAACTAAAACGTGTGTCAGAGTTTACAAGGTTTTGAATATTTATTTATTTAACATTTGTTTACTGAGAAAGTTCAACTGGGAGTGAGCCCATTTTAAGCGGAGGCTCTGGGTGAAATGCTCCAGACGCAAGTCTTTGAAATGTGGGAGGAAACCCATGCATGGAGGACATGCAGATTCCACAGAGAAGGCACCCCAGCCAAGAATCGAACCAGAGAACCTCGTGTTGTGAGGAGACAACGCTAACCACTCCGTCATTTGAATAGTTACAGAAACCCTGCAAATAGTAAACATTAAGTTTAGTACAATTATCAAGTACATAACAATAAAGTTCTAAACTGTTTCTGACAACTGTCAAAGTAAATATATCAGGTTCAAGTCCACACATCAGATTCAAGTGCATGCATTAAGCAAACATCAGATTCAGCATATATATCACGTTCGTCCTACAAACTGGACAGGCTAAAACAAAGAGAAATACTGGACGGTGCAGTGGTAGCGTTGTCACCTCACAGCAAGGGGTTCTCTGGTTCGATTCTCGGCTGGAGTGCTTTCTGTGCAAAGTCTCCATATCCTCCCTGTGCTCGTGTGGGTTTTCTCTGGGTACTCCGGTTTCCTCCCACATTACAAAGACATGCGTCTGGAATTTTTCTCACTGGGCCTCCGCTGAAAATTGGCTTTGTTCCAAGTTGGACTTTCCCAGTAAACAAATGTTAAAATAAATAAATAAATACATACCACTTCAGAAGCTAATACCCTTATGTAGTTCATGGTCCCCAACTAAGTAGGCTAAAACACAAAATTTCTCTGAAAAGTTCACCAAAGCAATGGATGAGGGTTAAAACAGCGCATACTGCCTGACTTGACCCGCTAAGGCATTTGATACAAAACCCCACTCAGGCACTGTAAACAAACTCAGGAATTAGGCATAAAGCCTTATGTAATGAGCTGAAGAGCCAGCAGACTCTCAGATAGGACACAGGAAATTGGGATAGGGGAGTCCACCTCCACAAAGAAGCTGATCACTAGAACAGTCCCTACGGCTCTGTGCTGGGTCCACTCCTTTTTAGCATTTACTTCCATGAAGGCAAGGTCAATGTCAGGGACCTCCAGCTGACCAAGTTTGCAGATGCTTGCAAACTAAGAGCGGTCACAGAATTCTCCAAGACACTAACATCCTACAGGAATGACTAACAAAGACAAATGACTTGTGGCAAAGCCATGGCTTAAACTCAGTGCCAAGAAATATGTAATAGTACCCTTTGGGAAGTCAGCCACCCTAGGAAACTACCTCATTGATAACATACCCTGTAAAAGTAGATCCAGTGGTCAGAAATTTGGAGACGTATATAGAAAGTAACCTGGCCTTCAACCAACATGTGTCTAAGGTAGTGAGGAAATCATTCCACATTACTCAACTTATAAGCAAGGGCATGGCATCTAGATCCAAGGAGGTTATTGTTCCTCTGTATTTGGCCCTCATCAGACCCATCACTAACTATAATGTCCCTATCGGTATATACCTGACTAGGCACTGCAGCAACTGGAATGTCCACAGAGGTTCCTCACAAAAAGAATACAGGGTGCTAACAACATGTCCTATGCAACTGCCTCACAGCCCAATCTCTATACTCTACTTTTTACACATTGTTGAGAGGTGATCTATGGCTGATAGAAAAGGCATTCCTAGTTCTTGCTCTTGCTTATGTGTATCTGTAAAACCTTGCTTGCGATATAAACAGGACACGAAGGCAAGACTTTCCCTTCTCTGGAACAGGCTTCCTATCCATGTGAAGCAGAGTTCTTCCTTAATTCTATTCAAGTGTAACCTGGAGTAGTGGATGGGAAATCATACATTCACCCCTGGTCTAGCACCTATGTTGCTACTGGACAGAGGCAGCCTATAACTCATGCCCTAGCTTATAAACACCCCTCAAAATAACCTCCAAGGCATAAAAAATTATGGGATACATTTGTGATGCATGGCTAGGCTTATAAAGCCTCAGTGGTCATTAGCCTAGAGTACACCTACAAACCAAACACTGTTTTAGAAGACAGCACTATTTTAAAGACAGCTTCACATAAAAAGAGAAAGTGAGAGAATTTTTAGAGGATTATTAATTATGATTTGGTAAGGAAACACAGTCAGTGCAGTCTATATCAACATAGGAGGCCTAGTGGGTATGGAAGACTTGTGCCTCAGATGACTGTTAAGAGTTGGGGGAAGAGGAGGAACAATGGTACATTCATCACCACCAACAATCCCCTTTTCAACATTTTCTATATGGGGTCAAGATGTTGTATCAACTGTTGCCATTTTTCCTCGATGCAACGCCATTCTCTAAACGTCTTTGACAGTCACGCCTGAATGTCACAGGTCCTTTCTCATGCAATCCATCCATTTCTTTCTTGGACACCCTCATCTCCTCATCCTTTCTGATCCAAATCATCTTCACCAGATTGTCTTCTGCTTTCCTGCACATTTGCCCAAATCCTGATAATCACTTCTCTTTGACCTTCTATGCCACTACAGCTACTTAAGCTTCTGCTCTGACGTCCTCATTTTTTTGTCTCTTACAGTGTTCATCCTACCAACCATCTCCGGCATTTCATCTCTATGATTTCTAGCTTCCTGATCTGCTCTGCCTTCACTGCCCAGGTTTCTGTACAGTATAATAGTACTGGCCACACCACTGTTTTTTGCATCTTACTTTTCTGCTTCTTAGGCATTCTTCTGTCACACACTACTCTGACAAAACTGTGCCAACTGACTGCAGCCCCTCTGATTCTAGCTTTGACCTCTTCATTCAGACTTCCCTTACCTCAATCACACCTCTGGGATACATGAAGATGTTGACCTGCTCCACCATTTTCCTTTCTATCTCAATTTTCAGCTTCTGAATTTGCCCATTTTTAGTCATGACAACTGCCTTATCTGTACTCAGTTTCATTCCGTGTGCCTTCAGTTTTGCATTCGATTCCTCTATCATTTACTGAAATTCTCTTTCAGAGTCTGCTTGTAATGTCACATTGTTTGCATAGAACAGTTTTGTTGACCTGTCTCCTCTAACCTGTTTGCTAAAGTAGTCCATCACCAGTATACTTTGCACTGGGCTCAGAGCTGAAACCTAATGCACATCCACTTTCACTGGGAACCCTCTGTGAGTCCGAACACCATCTGTACTTCTGTAATCGAAACCTTGTACTTAGCCTGCACCAATTCTGCCAGTGTTTCCAGGACTTTGAACAAATCAGCTTTCTTGGGATTTTGTCATACTCTTTCTCCAATTGTTGGAATGCCCATTTGAACTCTTTTTCTCATCTCTGGCTTCTGCTCAACTATCTGTCACACTGTTAACATAGGGTTGGTTGTGCTGCATCATGACCTGAATCCAAACTGCTCATCTCCCATCTTACATTCTACCACTCTTCTTTTTTTACCCCTTTTGTTACAGAATAAAATCCTCAGCAATGTTGAGTATTTCTGAACATAATGCATCAACAGTTTGAATATGAACAAAGTATGTTATTCACTGCTCAAAAGTCTTAGATCTTTTACACCATCATATATACGTGGCACGAATAAGAGGAGACAATGTAAATCCTTGTGCAACAAATGTATAAAGATTTTAAAGAATATCAGTACAATGTTGTGTGCAGTCTCTTCCGAGTAGTGAAAAAAGATCTGTTCTCCTGTAAGCTACTGATTTTGGAAATTAAATATACTTCTATACTTACCTTTGTAAGCCTGTTAACTTCATCAAGAAAAAGCAAAGCCATGCAAATGTGTCATAGCAAAACTCATTTATGCAAACATAGGCAATTTAACTGATCTAGGCTACAGTCATTTTAGTTTTGTAAAGGACAGGTCCTGAACCTAGTAAACATCTTTGTAATGTTATAGAGGCTGTGGACAGTGGTCACTCTGTGCATGGGGCTTATCTTGACTTAGCTATTAACACTATACCCCCCATACTGTTATTACTGAACAGTTAAACAAATTTAATGCAAACCCTTACATTCTCTGCTGGGTTGAAAACTAGCTGTCCAACAGATCCTAAGTAGTGAAAGTTGCTGGTACTGTCTCTGGGTGTAAAACTGTAACTAGTGGGGTACTGTGGGGATTAGTGCTGGACATTTCTGGTTTGGTATTTATTGTGCAGATATTCAAGCCAGCATCCCTGAAATAATGTTGGCCATTTGCTGATGACTGCAAGTTGAGTACAACTGCTCCAAAAATGGCTGGAATATGCACACCTGGTATACTGAAAACATTTGCAAGTTAAATGCAAAGAAAGTGCAGTTAACGACTGGCAAAAAGCTATTCCTGTCTCACATGTTATAAATGGTACTCCTCTTCCAACAGATACAGTCATGAGAGACTTGAGTACTTGTATGTGGCCAACACTTTTTCATTCAGTCATGTTTCCACCATAGTCAGGAAATCCTTTTCTCTGTCCCAGTTAATGTCCAAGATCCAAAGAGGTCACCTTATCATTGTACTCTACCTTCAAGACCCATCATCGAATACAATGCCCACTTTAGTATGTACAAATCCAAGCATATCGCTCAACTGGAAAGGCCCTATTTTTTAGGCCTTAAATCCTTTTAGTTATTCTGATTATCACAGCTCTCCTTATACCCACAGACTAGATCTGTGCCTTGCATTTTTTGAGCAAAAGTCCCAATCCTATTTGACCTCCTATTTCTTCACAAAACCATTGGCTTTACAACCAATGATATCTGGGACCTAAATTCCTACCAACAAACAAATAAGATTTGCTGGTGGTATAGATTCCTAACTCTATGTATTCCCAGCCAATGGAATATGTTACCACTGCAGGTGAAGATAAGAACTACTACTTTGTCTGCCTTTAAGGCCAATCATGATGACTGGATGGATAAACATAAATTTACATCAGGGTTATCATGTATGGTCCTGCTTGATTTAGAGGGGGGTCACTGTTAAGTACTTGTAAAGGGTAACAAGAACTTTTAAGTGTACTTATGACAAGGACTCTCATGGTCCCTGTGATTACTTACAGGTTCATAGGTAAATACCAAGCTACCGGTCTGCAGACTATTACAAGCCTACTCAATAACCAGAGGTCAGAATCAAACCCTGCACCTTAATCATTATGCCAACCCTAGTATTCTTCCAATAGGCTCATAGGCAATTACTAGGCATGCAGACCAGAAGACCAATGAAGAGCTTAGCCCAAATTACCACTGCCCCAAAGTACTGCCTGGTTAAGTGATTTGCACAAGGCCACACAGTAGGCAAGTGCAGGTTGAGGAAATTGAAACTTGTACCATAGGAAGCAGCTCACTAACAGCCCATATCTTTAACCCTCTAAGCTAACTGTTAGATGTGTCAGAGTACATTCCTATAAAACAAGTTAGGAAGCTAGTAAATAAAATCAAGTGGTTATGGCACACAGAACCAATGGCAGCACAAGTAAAACAAAGTCTTTAATGCCCAATAACACAAGCGCTTTCGTCCTGCTACAATGCAGGACTTTTTCAAAGCATTGGAGCAGGATGAAAGCGCTTATGTTATTGGACATTAAATACTTTGTTTTACTTGCGCTGCCATTGTTTCTGTGTGCCCTAACTGCTTGATTTTATTTACTAGTAGTGGTTTAGTGTTTTTTTTCCTTGGTTTTAGTAAGTTAGGAAGCTGTACACCTAACTAAAATATAAAGTGCTATGCTTCCTGAAGAATAAAGTAGCTTATGCTGCATATTTATAAAACCTACAGAGTGACAATCCCACTTGGAGGGATCTTTTCCATCTCTTATTTCTTTTTTTCTTCAGTTGTAGTACCTTACAGCTTGGAATAAGACTGAATCTGAAGGACTAACAACCTTAATGATAAACAGCTCCATGAATAAATCTTTACATATCTAACCATCTTATAATCTACGATAAATCTGTAGTACATCAACTAGTATTTTACTCAAAGTCATTTAGTGTACATGGTAATGTACAATTCTAGAATAAAACTTTATACATCCTGTGTGCACACTGTTCAATTAAATACTTTTATTTCCTCTGGGATACTTTGGAGGTTGGTAAATGAAGACATACTAATGAAGTTATACATGATATCCTTGGACAAAACGTTTGTAGTTAGAGAAAAGTACGATGAAACTAAGCCCTTCTGACTTGTCTACTTCTCCTCAGAGTTCATCACAACACATCCCTCCCTACAGTATAAGGACATAGATTAACATTCGCTGAACTGTATTTTTTGGCTGCTAAACTATTAGTGAATGACACTGACAAAGAAATGTATACAAGCCAGATTGATTTATACAGATTTCTTCCCCATAGTCTGTAGGAAGAGGCATATGAAGATTTTATCATTTATGATTTTCTGTGGTGATTTTCTCCCCAAGCTTCCTCTGAAAAATGCAGCTTAACACTGGGAACAACTACCATACAAACATTTTCACACGTTCTTCTACCTGCAGGCTTTAAAATAAAAATAAAAGTGAAGGTTTTGAAAAGCAGCTCAGCTTGCACATAAATGCCACTTTCTCTTTCAGGTCCATTATTACAAATGTTCCTATTTTAAACTCTGACCTAATGTAAGTGCTTGATTTCCACAACCACCCATACCACCTCTTACTGCAAACCAGTCAGTGTGCAGAATTTCATGGTGAGAGTGGTCTGCACAAGTCCAGCTCTGCCCCAAACCCTGGTAGATAACTTCCTGCTGAGCCTGCAGATTGATTTCTAGTACTAGTATAAGGGCCAACCTGTGGGTTTTATAACATCAGAAAACTGCTGTTTTTATCTACACGTGGCAGGCTGTGTTATGTGCAAAAACATTCTAATATTTGTAAAACAGAAATAGGGTGGTACAACAGAGCAGCGGACAGTGTTGTCACCTCACAGAAAGAGGTTCTCCAGTTTGATTCTCGGCTACAGTGCCTTCGGTGTGGTCTGCATGTCCTCCCTGTGCTCACATGGTTTTCTTACAGATGCTCTGGTTTCTTCCCACATTCTAAAGACCTGCAGTAGGTAGACTGAACACACTAAATTTGCCATAGGTGTGAGTGTGTACAAATGCGTGGTTTGGAAAAACAGCAACAGCAGGACTAGCCACCTGTCAGTGTGAATCTTGGCTCTAAATAATTGCACTCCAACCCCAAGTACAAATATGGAAAACGTTTGTGGGTGGATGGATCTGTACAGCAGAGACAGACAGACATCTGGCTGACTAGTTCAATAAAAATGCCTAGTAGTAAGAAATGCAATCCAGAGAAATGCAGACTACCACCACTGTTAAAGTTGTGTTCACATTACATACTCTAAGTATGCAAGCAAATATATTGGATGTTTGTTTGTGCATACATTAAAGTCTGTTGAGTACTACTACCAGTTGGGACCATTGTGCTTTTTTTCTTGTATGCAAGCAAATAAGCAATAAAAAAATGCCTTGGCTCCCTGTAACCATCGGGTCTGAATACTGAACTTTATTTTTAACTATCTGTTTCCTCCCATATGTTATTACAGTTCCACTTCTCACTTTCTCTTTATGTTATGTATTTCCACCTACTGATTTCCTATTATCACCTTTCCTTTTTATTCTCTAGTTGTGTTAATTAGGTCCATTTGCAAGTTCTTACCCTTTATGATCTGCCATACCAGTGCCAGCACACTTTCTCAGGAAAACCTCATATGAACCTCTTTCATCTTTTATCACAAAGGCACAGCACCACAATGTGTCCTGGTTACGTGTTTGATACAAACACACAGGTCTTACTTTTCACCTGCAGAATACACTCATGACCCACATTTGTGCCGCAGCCAATACACAAACATCTCACAGCCAGAAATCTAATAACAGCAAATAAGTGCTGATTAGCATCTCAGACAAAGGCAACCAATTTTTAGTTGTAATTATGTGCCTCTGTCTACGATAAGCTAAAGAAAGTCCTTACACCCAGATTAATCTTGGATTATAAAACATTTAGATATTTATTTGGCGAAAGAAAGAACCCGGAGCTGACATTAATTATTTCCCACAGCATGATTCTCATTAAATCTCTGTTTGAACACTTTAATATTAAACGTGGTGTATTCACCTACACTTTTCTTTTTCCAGTGTTTAAACCCCTTACGTAAACAAACGAAGTACCACTTAATTTAATAAATGTATCTGTTATTTTCTAGCATGGAGCTTTCCAGAGCACAGAACTGTCTTCTTAGCACTTGACTTGCTGTTGCTGTGTTTTTGCTTTCATGGTCATAACAGAGCATACAACATGTATATCAGGATGTAGACTTTTAATTTGATAGTTATGCTTAAATCAGTCACATCTGGCATCCCATTTTTAAATAAGATAGCAATGCTGATTTGGAGATCTCAGAGAAATGCTCATCTTGGAAGGAGAAAGATGCTTTTTGTCTCCAGTACGTAACAACCTTGTATTCATGTCACAAGTGAACCAGTGTAGTGCTTGCATATTAAATTAGCTAGTGCCCTGTTATAAAGAGTCATAACAATTCTGTCAAGTAGATTACAGTGCACAATAAATTATATTTAGGGTACAATGTATAGTACATTAAAACTAAATGTGTGCAGATTGTGTGTGTGTTGGAGGGAGGGGTAACAGTGAGGAGGTTTGTGTACAAACCTGAACTTTTTCTCTCTGCATTACTTTGCATCATAATTTTGATAGCAACAGACAGCAGTGCATTACAGGTAACAAGTCATTATAGTACTTGTTTCATTAAAAACAAATAAATAAATACTGTTTCAAGATTTTGTGATACCCATTTTCAAATTAACTTCAAATTTAAGATGAAAAGAGCTCAATGAAATATGATCCAATATGATGCAATTTATTTAGTTAATTTTGGTAACCAGACAGAAATGCAGGCCACATACTTAGCTTTACACACACATCATATATTGGTGAATATATAAAAAGTCACAGCAGTCTCTGGAAAAAAAAAAAAAAAAAAAGGATCATATTATAATAATGCAAACAATAACATTCAACAGGTAGGTGCACTGCAGAATATTAGACTTCCTAGTGGCATTATGGAGTCCAACACTGCAGGCAAAGGACATTATTTTAATTTACTTCATTTGAAAACTGAACAGGTGGCATGGCTAAGCATGACCTTTGTTAGCCATGACGCAGGACACAAAGTGACACACTTAAAAATAAGTTCAGGACTAACGTGTTAATGAAGAAAGTAAAGTCAAGCACTTACAAATATTGTTTGTGTATAACTTACTTATAATCAACCGCAGAGAGCTGCTGCTGCTTACAGAAGATAGCTTTCATAGGTTCATAGGTTGGTACTAGGCTATCAGCCCTAGGGCCTATACAAGCCTAGCCATAACAATTCCCTGGCTATTTCTTCCCACACTATTTACTTCCCTGGACCCCTGTCTAGCAGGGCGACTGACGTGATCCCCGGGGTGAATTTCCTTTCTCCCATCCAATCGTCAAGGTTCCTTTTGAAGAGGGCCAAAGAGGCACTCTGCTTGACATGTATGGGCAATCTATTCCAGAGTCTGGGGAGTCTCTGGATCAGGAATCTATCCCTCCAGCATGTTTTGTTTATTGTGATGACAAAGTTTAGATCCCTGGAGCGTATGGCTCTGAGGGATTTTCTTTAAGTGTAGCATGTCCAACAGCTCTGGGTTTGACATGGCCTTGTATGTTAAGCAGAGATCGCCTCTGAGTAGACGATATGCAACAGAGTACAGCTGGAGTTTTTTAAGGCAGTCAGTGTAGGGCATCTGCTTTAGGCCTGTGATTCTTTTAGTGAGGTATTTCTGCAGCCTTTCCAGTTGTTGCAGATGTCTTGAGAGGTACATACCAAACAGGGCTTTGTATTCTATAATGGGTCTAATGAGGGATGAGTACAGTGGGACAATGACCTCCTTTTTTCTGGATGAAAAGCCCTTAGTGATGAGGTGTGCCACATAGAAGGATTTCCTGACTGTTGTGGCGATGTGGTTATCGAAGGTGAGACCACTGTCCACCTGTGTCCCTAAGTCTCTTATCACACTTTCGGTGTTTAGTGTACTGCCACCTATATGGTAATTCACGGATACATGTTTTTTCTCAAAGGGGATAACTATACATTTCTTGGCATTGAGCTTGAGCCCATGGCTCTGGCACCAAGCATCTGTTTCTGTAAGGCCCTTTTGTAGAGTATCCACATCATTTGGGGATTCAATAATGGCTCCCAGTTTGCAGTCATCTGCGAACTTTGTTAGCCAGAGTCCCTTAGTGTTGGCCTGTACTTCAGAGAAGTAGATGCCAAACAAGAGCGGTCCCTGGACTGAACCCTGAGATACTCCACTTGTCACTTGTCTGGAGCTGGATTTGGAATTGGCTACTTTTACAGTGTGGGTTCTATCAGTAAGCCAGTTAGCAATCAATTAGGTGATGTAGGGGATTAATACCCAGCTTAGTAAGTTTATCTATGATTCCAGAGTGGGGGATGGTATCAAAGGCCTTGGCAAGGTCTAGATAGGCTGTGTGGACCACCTTACCCTTGTCCATGGCTCTGGAGACTGATTTGAAGAAGTCAATCAGGTTCAGGAGACAAGATTGGCCCTTCACGAACCCAAACTGGGTGGGGTCCAGTGGTTGAAGGTTGCCAATGTCTTTGTTTATAAGTTCCATGATAATACGCTCCATGGCCTTGCAGATAAGGCTTGTCAGACTGATGTGACGGTAGTTTCCGGGATCCAAGGTGAATCCTCCCTTGTGGAGTGGGATAACTGTAGCTCTGCGCCACTCAGTGGGCACGAAACCTGAGGTGAGGCTATGATTAAACATGACACTTAGGTGAGGTGCCAGTTCATATTGTAGTTCATGTAGTACACAGCCGGGATGTCATCTGGTCCCATGGATGCTGTATTCTTAGCTTTGGAGACTGCGTTTTTTACCTGTGTGGCTTTGGAAGCATTATTTACATCTGACCCTTTCGGAACTACTTGGCTATATACTTAAGGTCACTTATAGCAGTAATACAAAGAGCAATTTATTCAAAGTAGTCCTTTATTCTTTGATTGTAACACCTGTTAGACTGCTCTAAATTTATAGGTGTTCACTTACAGAAAGGCACAGACATAATAAATATTTACATAGTGTCAACAGCTCAAATGATAGGATTACACATTCAATTACACTTTTGTGCAGTACAGCACATTGACTACGGAAAGTCTAGTATACCCCATTACTGCCTAGTTTGTACTAGATTATTACAGGATACCTTTTAAATGTCACATATTTCAGTAATTAAATATAAAATATAATACACTGCTGTAAAATGTTTTTCCCCCACATGAACGCTTTTTAGGAGAGTGGAAAAGAAGTATATGATTACATTTCTGTTAAGATAAGGTAAACACTTTAACGACTATACCAACCCCCAAGAACACAAATTCAATACCTATACCCTTAGAACAAGAAGCAGCTCATTACCAAGTCAGAGCTTTAGTCCTCTGTCCTTACTGGCAAACAATCACACACCCCCTAGGGGACTTGAACCACAACCTTCATTACCCATAACCTCAACGGCACTGCATTTACATGCTGAACTACAGCAGTAGTCACAAAACTAATCTAAACAGTTGTAGAGGGAACAGAACCCATGGTCTTCTGATTTTCCTGCACCAAAAGCATGTGTGCTTACCTGTTCGGTCACTGTTTTCACTTTATCAAACATAACAAATGCTTGCCTGTATACAGGTTCCTGTTGTAATCCTCAGAAGGGCACAACTGTGACTGTGAATATGTGGAATATATACAAAGTCTAACATTCTGGTCCAAAGGAGTACTGCCCTACTCCAAGGTCCAGATATCCTGGAATTAGTATACAAATGCAGCAGGAGTGTGGGGGCATAGCCCTCCATGTCAAGGGAAAGGGGTGGACTTTTTCCTCTGCAAAAGCTGGTTAAGGCTTTAACATTAAGTTTTGCACTTCAGTGTGCTGCAGAAGTGAAATCCCAAATTTACGTTCCCAGTTGTAATATTGAGCCTATGAACACAGTTACCTCCTCTACATGCCCAAATGGATTCTTTTTATCTTCTTTATACATTATATTTTGCAAGCTGCAACCTGCTTGTTACTCCAAATAGTAATCTGGGAGAGTATATTTTGCTGTTGAGTGCTGCAAATTTAAAAACAAGTTCATGAAACCATGTGTCCTGTTTTTCAATGGTCCCTGCATTAAGCAGCATCAAGATTTTTTACTTTCTTCCTCTTTCCTTTTTCCGTTCTTTCAGTTACCTAAACCACAGCCTATGTCGAGTACTAATGGGGCGTGACATCCATACATTCTAACCTTATTATCTTACTCTTGGTATTCTCTGCCTTTCTCATCACCGCTGACTAAACATTACTGCAAATTCATATCTTCCATTAACAAAAAAGTCTATCTCGCAAAGATAGCCAATTCAGACAAGACTGACAAATTGCAGATTATAACTTCTAGTTTTCCTTTTGTGGATTTAGCTTATCTCCCTAAACACACACATTTCTTGTATTGTGATTCATTGTCTCATTAGATGTCACAACAGCCTCTCTGAGCTGTTATCTTCTCTGCTAAATGAACACAGACTCTAATGTAACTTGCAAAACTGACTTTTACTGCGGGGAGTGACCTGGTCTTCTCCAGTTTTAGGCTTGCACACACCGTACATATACATATGCTTGTAAAGTCATAAGAAACACCTGGGCTGCATGCAATTTTTCCCCAATGGCATTTTTCAAATGTCTTTTTTCAGCCAACTGGAAATAAATGATGTACTTTCTTTTCCCCTTCAAGGCACAAGTGGATATTTAAGCACTGTATTTAACATCAGTAACTTAACTCCCAATGTCTGGCTTATGGTAACTGCAAAACCTACGTTTGGCTACTAAAAGATATTATATCACTGCGTGCTTGAATCTTGATAAATTACGTTCGTGACATTACTGCTGTCAAGTGATGTTTACTCATAATTTAAAATTTTGAAAATGTTTTGCTGAGTTTTTACACCACCATGTTATTAGGTTGGATGATGATTTATTACAAGTGTTCTGCTCTGCAGTCTGATGCCAAACACAGCTCAGAGAAGAACAAAAAGTGAGTTTCCATCGCAGTTCTCCAAGTCTGTGTAATCCACAGATTAGGAGTGTGGGGCGGAGCCCTCACATATGTAAAAATGATTGCTTAGTAGTGTTACAGCCTTTTTCTGTGTAATTTTTAAGGGTTTACATGCGATTTAGAGGTCACATTTACATATTGTGTTATGATTAAAGGAGATAAATCCTTTAGATTTGCAGTATAGTCACAAACATTTGAACCAGAGATGTTTATTAGCAAATTTAATGTTTTAAAACTAATGTCCCCTGATATATGCACTGGATGCTAGAATATAAAACCTATTACTCTTTCAGCTAGAGTAAGCAGCTAGCTCTACTGCAAAACAAATGCAGTATTAGGAAAAGGAAAGGTATAGAAATTTGACTGACCCTTACTGTATAGCAACATACCTGAGAAACCATAAGACCATCTACTTTTTTGCATACTAAGGGCAAATGGACAGGAACATTATCTGATGCATCAGCTCTTGTTGTTCTAGCAGGCTTAGATAGTACCTGACTGGCCCTACTGTTCACCTTCCCATTGTCAAGTAAAAAGGTGTTGAAGAGATTCCATTATTGCATCCCATTCTGCAGTTTTAGCACTTTTGAATATTAAGTCTACTGACAGCATGGTAATGAGAGGGCAGACAAAAATAAGAGTCATATGCTTGTATGTACAACATCTTATTAAAGCACAAGGCAAATAAAGGGAGAATTTGATTCAGAAGATGCAGTGAAAAGTAAGAAAGTGAGGAAAATGTCAGTGTCAGTAGCCCAACAGGTAGCACACTTGTCTTTAGAGGCAGAAGACAAGAAGGCTGTTGGTTCTATTCCCACTCCAGGTGACTGGACTTCTGACTATGCATTGCAGCTCTAGGGTGGGTGCTGCACTCTAGAGTATGTCATCTTTTAGATGAAACCGATATCCTACATGGTTGAGCTGGTGGTAGCCCAGGTGGGTATAAAACATTCCACTGCACCTAATGAAGAGTAAGGGAAGTTACGCAATGATGTGGCCAAATTTCCCTAGTAGTATACAAATACCACCCTGGGCCTGCCCTGATAAGAGGCCACTAGCTTAGTGAGACTCATCTGGTCAGCAAAAGATAGAGTGATAGATACATGCATAGATATATACATACATAAATAAAAAAATGATGTTCTTTGAAAATGGAATATGTCAGGAGGTATACAAGTTAAGGCAGGGATAGAAGCTCATAAAGCCTGCTATATAAAATCCAAAGACCTTAGTAACAAAACACAAAGCTACTTTCTTCTTGAAGGATTCAGTGTTACACAGTTCCTTATGTCAGGAGATAAGGAATTACACTTATCTACTTGCTCTGAAAACTAAGCCATTGTTTGAACGTTTTTTATGTAAACTAAGCCTAGGTTTAATCAGTACCTTGTTCAGGATTCTGTGTAGCCTGTAACACAAGTATTAATTGTGGCCACACAGAGATTAACAGATTCACAGTGCAACACCTTGTATCTCAGTGAATATAAGCCAAAAGAGATGGGTCTGAGTGCTGGCATACCCCTAAGGTCCACTAACTTCCTTGCAAATGTGGAACTCCTTCAAGCTTTAAAGCCAGGCCCTTAGTATGTGAGGATAAAGGATGCATGAGAGTCCAAATCTGGAGGTGGGCAAACCAGTGAAAAGCTACATTATCATCACTTGATTACTGGACTTAAATTGACTAAACATATAAAACTGCATTTTGCAACTAGAAGTGCAGATGTTTGTGTGTGGAGGTCATTTTCATTTATTTTTTTATACAACAAGTCAGATATTTTGTGCATCTGTCTTTTATAGCCCAGTGCTACAACAATAGTACATGTCTTCTTGTGGATTATACTTTCTGAAATTACATTTACAGTAAATCGTGCCAAAAATAATGGACAGGTTAGCACAAACATGGATCCATTCCAAGATCAAAAAGGTGTTGCATTCTGTTGTTGTAAATGCAACATGCATGCTTTACAAAATAAGCTGTCTTCCAGTATCATCTATACCATCTGTAATGTGTGTGTTATACTCGAGGATTTGGAATCAGAACTTCATACTCTCTGGAAAGTCACAGAACAAAGAAATACACCTGCCAGGGTAATGGAACACATAACAAAGGATACTAGTATCAATGTGACACACATTTACAAATATTGGAAGATGCGGTTGACTACAACTGAAAACAGTATGCCCACGACAAACAAATGTTCATTACTGTCAGTCAAACAGACTTGACAAGTAATGACATGTCCATGCAATGTAACATCATCTTGGATAAATGTATGCCTAATCAACCAGCAGATACTCTGAATTCTGAATTATACATATCCAGGAATGGGAAAAGGACTAGAAATCAAAGTAGTAGCACATATATCACTCAAGAGTTAACAGACAGTGAACAAAAACTGCAAAAGAGAGCAACTGGTGGTGACCTTTTCATTACTAATTTTGACTTAAATGTAAATGATACACCCCCTGTACCATCTGAAGACAATAAGGTCATTTTCAAATATTAACAAGGGAATGGTAACTGCCTCCTGCTTAAGTGGATCTAAACTAAAAGACATCTGTGATGCATTAAAACAAGTGAGAGGCAGAGATGGTTATTTATACAGCAATAACCCACACCTGGGTGTGGGTAATGCTGGATTTATCCACGGTTGGTGTGGTTTGGTCACGAGGGCGAAGCCCGAATGGCCAAACAAAGGCAACCGTGGGTAAATCCAGCATTACCCACACCCAGGCGTGGGTTATTGCTATTATACAATGACATTATTTAAGAAAAAAAATAATTACTATTCTTAAATAATGGCATTGTATAATGCTTCCTTGCTGCCCTTCCGCAGCTGTCTAGTATTATGCGGCAGTTCTGATGTACTGCACATGCGTATGCTTATGCAGTACATCAGTGGTGTGGGTGGAAGCAATGGAGAAAGCAACATCTCCGTTGCTTCTTACAAAGTGTATCGCTATGTTAAAGGAGTTTATCATAGAGAGACAGCTTTAAAAAAAGCAACGGAGAATCTCTGTTGCTTTTTTTTAAAGTTGTCTCGCTATGTTAAACCCATTTAACATAGCGAGACAGCTTTAAAAAAAGGCAATGGAGAAAGCAAGATCTCCGTTACTTTTTTTTAAAGCTGGCTCGATATGTTAAACTCCTTTAACATAGCGAGACAGTGTGTAAAAAGCAACGGAGATCTTGCGTTCTCCATTGCTGTAAAAAAAGACTTATACTAATGGAAAAAGTCTGGGCGACCGGACCTTTTTCCATTAGTATAAGTCTGATTTACAACGTGCAAGCTGACCAATCAGCGTGCACATTTTGGAATATTAATGGAGGGGTCGTTGCATAAATACCATTATACTTCATGCAGGGTTGCATGATTTACTTAATGACCAACTTTTCCATGTGTACCAGCAAACAGAAAAATATTTCTCTTATGCAAGTCTTATAAACTGCATCTGTGCCCAAGTGAAATATTGTCTTCCCCATACTTTACAAACTACCAGTAATCTAAAGCTCTTTTATGTAACAAATGGATTATGATTTTTTTTTGTAATGACAATTATATTGATCTGATTAGAACATGGGATACCTTTCTGGGTAAAAATAATCTGTTTGCTCCATCCAAGTTTTACTGAGATTTTGACACATTTTTAGACTACAATGTAAAACTTTGGGAAAATCAAATCTACAAAAATATACTATGCAAATACTTGCAGTTTAAGCAGTAAGATTAGTGAAATGTCAGAACTGGTACACTTTTCACGATACTCTATTATAGCCATTAGTGATGTTTGGTAGAGTAGTGTCCTTCATATTCCAGGTTTTAAAAAATATGAGTGTTAGAGAACTATGAACTTTGGTGGTGGACTTGTCATATTCATTCTCGACTTTATTAATGCAAATTTATTATGACATTCACCTGACACAGACTCTATCCCAGCTGAATTTCCAACATACTTCAGTGGAGCTAGTCTACAGATAAAATGCTGTCATTGCAACCCAAGCATAACTACCTTCTTTTTTTGAATTTACTCATGAAAAATGGAACCTGAATAATGTGATTATACTGTGCAATTTCAATTTCCAAATATGGATCAGAAAAGAGGTGCATGTGGAAGAAGTTTTTATGACTAGTTGTTATCAAGAAATGTGACATAAATAAGTTTCCAACAAAAAATTATGCCATTTTAGATTTATTAGTATCAGGCATTTACAATAAATTTCATTATGTTACATGCTTGTCCCCCTTAGACACATCCGACCTCTCAGCTTTTGAATTCTCATTGGATCAGAATTGTGGCACTGGTAGCCTAGAACTGCCTATGTATGACATTACTGATCTTGGAAATTGCAATAAATTTAGAGATATAGTTGATTCCAACAGACACATTCATGATCCCTTGTTCTTGTGTAGTTTATCTGAAACCAAATGTCAAAGCATTCTGAATTAATGTAAAAAGGTTGTTTGGCTAATCCTAAATATGTTACACCATGGTGGTAGAATAAAAGGATACAATTATTAAGAAGGAAAAGAAGATAGTTTGGCTCACGTAGTGCCAAACAAGCACTTAAAAAAGTATGCAGAGAGTTAAAGAGTCTTACTAAAAATGAAAAATGCATTTGAAGGCATGCTGATAAAGTGCCAGAAACAGGAAGTTTTATAGAAAAATCTAAAAATCTACATCATTAACATCACCAAGCAACAATAAAAATAACATACAAGATAAGAACTACCAATAAGAACAAAAACAAGTGGTTGGCAGCAAACACACCCTGCAAAGCCACCAGCCCCAACAGGCATAGAGTACCAGGAAGCAGAACATAATGTATCCTGCAGTAATGATCCTATTATATTCATCTCCTGTTACAGTTAGTTATCACTCAACTGTACTTTCACACTAAGAATCACTGCTGAAGGATTACGAAATGAAAGAACATCAAGCTGCCCAGTTTACAAGGCTCCGTAAGAATGTTTGGTTTGCATCAACACCTGTAGTACTGTGGAGGAAGATCCAACTCTGCCCCTAAAAATGGCCATCAAATCTGGACTGTTTTCAGAAAATGTGAATGGATACATTTGTTAAAATGGCTGCAGTGGTAACTGCTGGCTTGCTATAATGCGCTTTAACCTCTCCAGATAATGTCTTGTATTTATAATATAAAACACTGCAGTCAGCTAGTCACTTGTAAGGGATCTGTTTGGTTTCTGGATGGCCCTGCTCCCCTTTCATAAGTAAAACAAACTACTCAGTATTCCTAATGGGTTCTACATTCTATGTATTAACATCTTAGAGGTTTGCGAATATCCATGTAGCACAGAATTTCTCAGAATTATTTATTCTTTTTTCTCCTGCCTGGAGTACAAAACTGGGAAACAACAGACTGATTCAATGAAATTCAGAAATCACCTTAAAAGTAAAAAGGAATTTGTTATTCAGGGCACTATATAAGAACTATTAAACTAAAAAATGTAGTTCTGGAAAACTTTTTGCTGACACAGCAGCAGCAATAGACTCTTCCAGGACAGGAACTTCAGGTCAGCTATTTCCCTGTTCTAAACAAACGTACAAAAATGTCCGAAAGACATGTGTGAAAGATGCACACGCCAAGTCTGTTTTAAACAGATACAAGACAGTGTAATAAACACTTGAAGAACTTATAGCACTACGCTGACAGCAAAAAGAATATATACTGCATTTATAGAGAAGGATAGGAATTTTTAACATTTGGTCACGTGGCCTATTTCAAAACGTATCTGACCTTGCTTGGGAATAAATCAATGTTTGTAATTAACATGAGACATTCCAGGGTGTTACACTTTCCTAATTTTTGGGGCACCCTGTTTTTCTATTAATACTTTTGTTTTTGTTTTTTTTTTGGTTCTTCACATCTTCCTGATCTGCTATTAATTTCTCCCAATTCTGACAAAGGCATGATTAGAGACTTTATTATAAACATTTGACTGTCTACACCAATACCATGCACTGTCAATATATCAGCATGGATTTGTTAAAGAAAGAAGTATGCTAAGAAGTACAGAGGCCATAATTTCTAAAGCTGGCCTAAGTGACATTACTGGAGTCTTACTCATTGACATAACTAAAGTTTCTAACAGCATAAAATAGAAGTTATGTTCTTACCACCACCATGTTCATAGCTGAATCTCTTTCTTCTTCTTCTTCTTGCTAGCCGGGTGGTCTGACTCCCCCACTCTCCGTAAATACTCTAGCTTAGAGAGTTGGTTCACTGACCACTTTATCTGCCACAATGCTAGGCGATGGGTGCCTCAGATCTCAGTTTGCCCAGCTTATAATACCTCAGCAAGTAGCGTAAAACTAGAAACAAAACTCCACAAAAATAAAGAAGGAAGAAAGAGAAGGGTTGATCCCATCAAAGTCCAAGGAAACAAGGCAAGAGCACTTGGGAGTAGTAAAAGGTGAAGAGGAGAGAGAATCAAAAACTCCTATTCTAGGTCTGTCCAGGCCAGGGGAAGTGGGGCCCTTAAGAAAGAAGCGAGAAGACAGCTGGCGCATGGAGCGTTATGAGTAGTAGGACTTTCACATATTATCCTCTACGCCTCTCTCGCCTCATTCTCGGACCGGCATTTGCTGGAATCCTTCCTTGGCCTACCTAACTGCCCAGAAGCAGTGGATGAGGAACTCTACCCTATGAGCAATCCAACTTATGTGAGCAAATCCAATGTATAGAGTAGAAAAGTGAGTGCTGCACAATGGTGTCAGCCAGGCGTCAATGGAAGGGAGCTATAGAAGTAACCAGCTAGGGTGGGAATGGGGTGGGTTTAGGCAGCAGCTGTGGTGTCTGTAGGCATGTCTTTGTTTATGTTAGCCATAATCATGGCTGATAGAGATGCAGAGGGAAAAATCTTTGCTTTCTGCCTTCCATAAAGAACCCTTATCTTGGTCAGATTTTCACGGTGCTTTGGTTCTAAGATTTTAGTACCTTAAACAGTAATCCATCTAGTACCTGCAATCATTGTTCAGACCTGTTGAATATTCTAACAACTTTGGACAGCAATGCTTTGATTTAGGTTAATTACATTCTATCTTAAATTAAAAAACCCAGGTTAGTTTAAAGGAATTATGGAACAAAAAATGGAACCCTGTTTTAAGGAGGTTGAGATAAGAGTGCAACAAGTGACAAAATGGAAGTTGACTGGAAATTCTAGCTAGTTAATGATGTCTTCCATGATAAGAACCATAAACAACAGGCTGCAAGGTTAGAAGGAGAAAATTTAGGGAAAAGAAGGCTGTAGGTAAAGGAGGAGAAGGATTTCCAGACAGGAGGAGAGGATTTAAAGGAGGGAGGAGAAGAAAAACTTGTGTAGGAAGATAGCAGACTCCAAAAGGCACATGAAGTTAGAAATAACACCAGTGAATTTCAGAGAGAAAGGTGAACCAATTTCGGGAAAAGAAGAAGGGATCAATTGGATGGATAAGAAGGATCTATGTACTCATGGAAGAGTTCAGCTAGAAATTCCCGAAATCGTCTATGATCCTTCCTGAGAGAGGTTGGTCTCCGCTTTCAAAATATTCAAACAGAGTGAGATATTTGAGGGATTTAATAGTCATCTTGGTTTTGGAGGAAGTGATGGTATCATTCAGAGAGGGAGGGAGGAGGAGATATTTGAGTGATCCTAGCTAAGGTTGGAGGGAGGAACCAGTGGGAGTTTCCAAGGGGATCGGGACAGAAGTGACCAAACCTGCGGGGGCCAGTATCTGCAATGAGGGATATTGAGGATGCCCAGCTCCAAACCTGAAAACTTGAGAGTAGGGAACCAAACTAGCCTTGCGCTACAAGAGCATGGGTGGCTTGATGGCCAGGTCCTTGAGGGAGCTTATGTGAGGAAAGAGAGTGAAATCTTTGGAGGGGCTGTTTGGGGGGAAGGCCCGTACATGAGACTAGGGCCCAATCTGGAAAAGGCCCTGTTTGAGAAAAAGGTCAAAGACCACAGGAGTGAAGGCATAATTTGAGAAAATGCTCAATCAACAGAGTCTCTCAAAGCTGGATCCGGGGATGTGCGTCTCTATCAGAGAGAAACTAGAAGGAAATAAGCCCATTACCTTACAGTCTGAGTGCTTCTCAACACAGAAGTGGGATAGTTCCGCCCGTTGATGTACACCACACTAGAAGAATATTGTCAGTAGGACCTTGCTCTAGTCTCCAAGGGAAGATACTTGACAGAGGCCAGCATTCCCGGCTCACTGCATCTCTAGAACATTTATGAGCAAGTGGCGTTAGATCTGCTGCCCATGTGCCCTGGAGTCCTCTGCCTGATATTGCCCCCACCGATCAGGGGAGTCGTTATCAGAGTAGCAACGGAGGAGGACAAGGTGGCCTAATAAGAGTTGATTCCCTTCTCAGTGCTGGGAATGTAGCTGCATAAACCCCGTCTTGGGTCGACATTGCAAGTTGCTGGTATGGGGGGGACAAGGGACTCCCATAAGAAAGTTCTGAAGACATCCACCTGAGAAATGGTCTCAGACATCTGTGGCCGCCATAATCAACATTATGAACAAAGAAGATCCATTGAAGGTGTCTGCTGAAAGAGGCGTACACAGTAGAGGTGTAGTATTCACCTGATCCCAAAGTCTCATGAACATATTGACTGTCACAATCTTGCGCCTATGAGAGGAGCCCTGGCACAAAGGCGTGTATGAAGACTGAAGCCAATTTATTGATCTTAAAGTATTTGATTCTCCTGAAAGGTGTGATCCTAGCCACAATAGATTTGTGTCTAGTGGGAGCTGTGAGGAGCCATATGTCAAATGGAAGCTGAAATGCCTAAATTTTGATCAAATGGGAAGCACTGGCATGCCTTTGGTCCCTACCGGGGGCAGTGGTGGGACCTTGGCAGAACCCTGAATTGAAAATGAAACACCTGGAATGGAAGCGGAGGAGTCTTCTGGAGCGTCTGTTCATTTGGAGGAATAAATACACATCCTTGGTAACTATAGAGCACAAGGACGCCCTTTCCCAGCAGGGACTGAGGACTGGCGTGAAGGTTCCACCTCTTGTTGGGAGGCTTGTTCTTGTTCAAGATACTGAGATCAAATTGTTCTCCAGTCCCTGCACATCCTAAATCCCTTTCCCCCTGGGTGAAGGAACGGGGGCTTGCTGGTCTGCCAGATGAACATGGTGCTCTTTTGCTTGTTCCTTTTGACTAGATCCAGCCAAAAAGATCACTCCCTGTTTTCGGAGCCACTACAGGAACTGCCTTTGATCATTTTGGAATAGAGATTCAGGGAATGGAATTGCCTTGATGATGGACTGAAATTTCTTGTCTTGAGTCAGGATAGCCAAAGCTGGTCCTGCCCAATCTTTTGGACTGTCTCGAAGATGGGCGGATGGGCGCTTGCTTTGGAATGAAGGGCTTAGGGAGTGGAATAGCCAGGAGGCTGTGCTCTGTTGCCTGTGTCTAAATGGCGTACTTGCTTATTTGTCGTGTCTCTGGACACCAACCCGACTCCTTCGTCAGGCGAGAGCCCGCAATTAGTGCTTCGCGGAAGGACATTTTCCCACTAGGGCTTCTCGCCGGTACTGCCTATGGACCCCCTGCCTCTAGGGGAACCGGCGGCCCGTTGTTCCCCCCATCTGCTCTGCACCTGCGAACCTTTCTTTCTTGAGGACTGGCCTTGGTGCAAGCTTGTGAAGTGGAAAACGTTTTCAAGGAGACCCGCCGAAGTCTTGCCACGCATAGGAGCATGCCTGCTCCACACTAGCAGAAAGAGTGCCCTATCATCGAACTCTGAAAAAAAAGGACTTTGGAGGTTGAGGGACCAAAAGAGGTAGCCAGCTGGTGTTCATCTTGTCCGCGAAACCGCGGCTGTGGATCAGTTAACATGTCGCATCCTCTTTGATCGAAGTCTGCTTGAGCGGTAAAATGGCATGCGGCTTCAGCGAGCATTGCAAGTAGCCGAGTGCTGGATCCGTCCTGAGTGCCTGTCCGCCATTCTGATTCATATTGGTCATCTGCTTCCATCAAGTCTCTTGTGGGATCTAGTTCCTTCGGGCTGGCTGCAGCAACCTTAACTCTTTGCACAAAGGGCCCGCAGTCCAAAAATTGTTTATCGCATGGTGCCGCTGATGATGAGAAAGGTCTCCTGAGGCAATGAGGTCCACTGAGTCAGGAGCCGTCCACTCTGCGGCTGCTACCTGAAGCAGGGGTCCGAGGGGGATTTGTCCAGGAACCTAACCACAACGAGCTGGTCAGCCTCAAAGCACAGATTTCTCCCTATCGGCGGTTAGGGGGCTGTTAAGTTCCCCTCTGCTTAGGATTTTCAGATGTCATGTCCGGACACAAGGTCCAGGGGAGCAGAGTTGGAAGTGGGGAGAAATCGTGTCAGTGTGGCGGACTCAGGTGGAGTCTATGTGTTTCCTCACCAATTCTTCAGGGGGCTCTTCTGGTGGGAGGCCAGTCGGAGGATGAGATCCCTGGAACGTCTGAGAGTGGCTCTCTGTGGTCTGTGATGAGGGTGTGAGACTGCTTGAGTCGTCTCTGAAGAGGGGAGGCCCGGTGTGAACCCGACTGTGGAGTTGAACAGGGTCCTCACCTCCGCGCCTTCCCACACCCTCCGAGGAGAGCCAGAGGATCCAGCTCAGCTAAAACCTGAGCTCAGGAGGACAGTCTTGAGGTCAGGGGCCCGATGTGGGGCCGACCTCGGTGGAGTGAGCCCGAGAGGAGGGGAGCAGGGAGGGACGAGGTTACTACCCTCACCTCGAAGAGTTCATCGGAGATCGAGCGCCCTCTCGCAGGAGACAGAAGAGGCTCTCCAGCGGTGTCGGAACATTTCCCGGTTCTCCTGAAGCCGCTTCTCAATCTCGGTTCGAAATACCCGGCTCGCCCCGAGGGAGGAGTCGAGGGAGGAACATAATGAACACTCCAAGGAGGCATCGACTGATGAGTCGGCCGGCACCCTGTTTATCGGCTCCGAAATCGGCGCCGAAGTCATTCACTGTCCTCTGAGGTGTGCCCCTCCTCGATGACCTAGAGGGTGAGATCACTGAAAGGGATTCAGACAGCAGATGACTGGGCCGGCCTGAAGATTTGAGGGGCGGTGACAGGACCTTAGAAGTCGACTTCCTACCCGAAGAGATCTGGGGTCGGAAGCTGAACAGGATCCTCCTCAATTTTGAAGTCTATGGCAGGAGACCTAGAAACTGCAGTCTGAGACTCGCGCCAGAACGGAGCTGAGCAGTGTAGACGGAGGGTTGAGAGATGGGTCGCTACGACTCAGATGCTGAGCCCGGGGACCTAAAAAATATAGAGGTTTCCGAAGGAACAGTAAAGGGAACCCTCAGGCAAAGACTCATCTCCAACACAGGAACTGATGTCTTTCCTGCAGGACTCTGGGCTGAAGCAGGAGCAGCTGCAGAAGCTGTCCTGCAAATGCTAAAGCCCCAGGCAGTTTCTCAGCGAAGTGTGATGACCGTCTGTCAGAGACATTAAATGACAAAAATTTTTTTTTTCTTGGTTCCTGAACAACTGAGCACAGCGCTCAGGAGTCCTTAGTGTAACCACCGGCAGGTAGTCAAACACACTGATTTCATTATCTTCTGCTGTGCTCTTGCCAAACTGTAGCTTCAGTAGAATGCCTTAAAAAGTACATCTCCAACAGGACCTTGAAAGAATTTTCTCTAACAATACCCGCTCTGCATCAAAAATCTTCATTGCTTTTTCCAGTCAAGATGGAAACTTATAGACACACTCTGTTTAATGAGCTCTGTCCTCAAAATCACAGTGTTTAATGCCAAAGCTCTGACAATTATTGGTCCTGGTATTTTGAAGAATTTGGATTTAATGCATTTAAGACTACATGAAGAAAAACAACTTCAGTATAAAAAAAAAAACAAAAAAAACAGCTATTCAACAGCCTACTGCCAACATGATGTGGTTCCAGCAAAAACATACTGAACAGTCACAGCAAGGCAACTGAAGAAAGAGATCAGTGAAAGAAATCACCAGACCCACCCCCCCTATTCCATAAGCAGGCAGTGAAGAAAGAGATCAGTGAAAGAAATCACCAGACCCACCCCCCCTATTCCATAAGCAGGCAGTGAAGAAAGAGATCAGTGAAAGAAATCACCAGACCCACCCCCCCCTATTCCATAAGCAGGCAGTGAAGAAAGAGATCAGTGAAAGAAATCACCAGACCCCCATTCCATAAGCAGGCAGTGAAGAAAGAGATGAGTGATAGAAATCACCAGACCACCGCCCCTATTCCATAAGCAGGCAGTGAAGAAAGAGATCAGTGATAGAAATCACCAGACCACCCCCCCTATTCCATAAGCAGGCAGTGAAGAAAGAGATCAGTGAAAGAAATCACCAGACCACCCCCCCTATTCCATAAGCAGGCAGTGAAGAAAGAGATCAGTGAAAGAAATCACCAGACCACCCCCTATTCCATAAGCAGGCAGTGAAGAAAGAGATCAGTGAAAGAAATCACCAGACCCCCTATTCCATAAGCAGGCAGTGAAGAAAGAGATCAGTGAAAGAAATCACCAGACCCACCCCCCCCTATTCCATAAGCAGGCAGTGAAGAAGCAGAGAGCAGCCTCCTCAATTACTTTGCACAGAATCAGCACATTATATTGTACAGTCAGAATGTTAATGAACGCTTCTTCCTATGAAGTCTGAGGACTGGAACTTCTACCACAAGATGGGGTGGATGATGATATACAAATCTGGGTTCATTGGATGTTATGATAACATCAAAAGTAGATGGGGAAACGCCAGACAAACAGGGACTCCATGATAATTCAGTTGGTAAAAGGGACAGTAAAGCAAATTGTCTCATCATTAGCTCCCATGAAGATGACAGGTAGTTGGGATATTCAACTGTACAGAATTTGCAGAAGGCGTAGAAAATGTAAGGGACTGAAAGATTGGGAACACTTACTGAAAGGTAGCAAGTCTACAAAATGGAAGAAATTAAAAGATATGTTTGAGTGCAGAAATGACAATAAACCCTTTTATGACACACTAATTGGGAGATTGATGAAAATGAAAACTGACAAGGTTGCCTCTGTCTACCACCCTGTTTGGATTCAATGGAAACTTGAGAGCAGGGGAGATTGTTACCTTAGGAAGTGCACTGTTTGCAGCATATATAAGAAATTATTTAGCAGAAGACATAACTAAAACTTTCTTGCTATAGTGGAAAAGGCAGCTGGAAATGCATATTACTTCTGAGTAATGAAGGTATCCAATATCAGTCCCCCAAGATACATGACAAGGTCTCACAAGTTTATATTTTCTGGTTGGCAATGTTTATTAAAACATTTCTGCAGTCCTCCTAAATAATACAAAATATTCATTAACATAGGAGCTAGCCAGTGACTTGCTACACGTTTTTTTGGAGGCGTCCATAATTATAACTCTTTAAAAATTATCTGAAAAACACATGTAATACATTGCTGTCTTTTCTAGTTACAATCACATTTCAACTAACCCTTAATGGACATCAGAGGACACCGATGAGATGCAGAATAGAAAACCAACTGGTAGGACTACAGGTGTTGACAGCTATATGGGCAATTACCCGTAGAAGGAAAGCAAAGGAATCACCTCGCCTTGGTGAGATTAGAGAAATGATGAAAGAAATTTATAATTTGGAAGTAGTGAAAGGACAACAGTATCAATACAATAACACAGAAAAATGTTTGAATTATAAGAAGAATGTAAAAAATACATAAATACAATTAACTTTTTTTGTTTTTATAAACGTGTACACATTTGAGAGGTCCAGGATCATGGATACCCAATGTTTCACTTCCTTTTAAACAAGAAAAAAAATCATGAATAAAAGGCCTCTCAATTGACTATCTAGAAGACTTTAAAGAAACTGGATTGCCAAAGTTAGACAGTGTTTTGCTGTAAAATTACTATGATCTGGGGCTGGATTACAGCAAAATTATGTTTAATATCCTCCTGGCAAATACCTCCCTCACCCAGCAATATGATGTTCCCTGCTCTCAGTGTACTGTATAACCAGAAAATCTTCCTCTCAATGGGACTTTACAACGAAAAGGTGGTGGACAGCTGGTGACGGATATAAGTTTCATAGCTACAAGGAGCAAAATCAATCTTGCTGCAAAGAGGCACCATACTTTTATTGTTGCTACTATTGCAGTATGCTTGCTGTGTTAGAATCACAGAAAAATGGAAGGCAACTAGAACCTGTGGCCATTTATGTGTCAGTACTCCCTTGACTTGCCTCCTTTTTCAAGGAGCAACAGGCCAGTCATATGAGGGGTGAATTTGTGGAAATCCAATTCAGTTGTCCACCTTTTTTTTTTTTTTAAAGAAGATAGTACCTTGCATTGTTTAATTTGGAATGGAACTTTGTTTCAGAGGAGTAGTAGTAGTCACTATGTGGCAAATCTGTCTTTTGTGTTTTCTTTATTTGCTGAAGCAGGCATAGATCCCTGATTCTAGTATTAGTAGGACTGTTTGATTTGTAGAGATACAGGACATACTGGACTACTGGATCCCCAACAGCCCAAAAAGCGAGGCAGAGATCATTCCCTTAGGAGTTTACAGGGCACTGAAAAAAGTGACTGCTTACAATCTCTCCTGATAGCTCTTGTCCTTTAAGCCTGCAATCTTTTCACTTAGGAACCTATGGGGTCTTTCTAGTTTTGATATGTCTAGTAAGAAACACCCCAAAAGGGACACTGTATTTGATAACAGGTCTGATCAATGCAGAACACAGAGGAGTAAGAACTTTCCCGGATTGAGTTTTCAATAGTCTATATGCAGATTACTTGAAAATAAGTACATTGATTACATCTGTCACAAATAGGACATGTCTACAAAAGAACTTGACTAAACTGTCCATTTGGACCCAGGAAAATAATATGCTAGAAAATACATAAAAAACTAAGCATATGATATTTGGGAGACTAACTGGAGGTGAATATTTAATACACCAGACACTGATTGAAGCTACTGATTCATTTAAGGACCTGGGTACAAGGGTAGATCCAGCTTTGAGTTTTTCTGGTCACATCAACTGGCTGGTTAATGACAGTTATAAAACTTCAGGCCATATAAAACAGCTTTATAAAGTCTATGAAATCAGAAATCATGAAATCACTGTTTGTAAGTCACATCATACCCAAATAAGAACATGGAATAATAAAATTTAGGCCCCATGACTGAATGGATAAGGCCTTCTAAGGGAGCAACTGTGGGCTTGAGTCCCATCAGGGGTGATATAATCTTGATACAAGTAGAGATTTAGGGTTGGGGGTTGGTGTAATGGTTAAGATGTTTACCTGACAGACAAGAGGTACAAAGTTTGATTCTCACTAAGAGGACACTGGCTAGACTTAAAATGGTCCACAAAGGCAGCCAGCCTAGTACTTACCTATGGACCTATATAAAAATTAGGATGAGTAAATTGGAGGGAGTACAGCGAAAATATACCAAACGCCTCTATGGATGTGCAAATTTAAGTTATTAAGAAAGATAAATATCTGCACTTTTACAGTGTATCATATAGATATTTAAGATAAAACCATGTTCAAGTATATAGAGCATTTAGAGACAACTATTTCAGGGAATGTGTGGGGGTTATTAAAGTGTAGTAGAGAATCATCAGATAACCTGTGCACCAGATTATATAGGAATAATGGATGTGCTCATTGGTTCTCTGACAGAGTAGCTGATGCATGGAATAGACTACCAAATTATATTAAAGCATGCATTCATTTAGATATTTTTAAAAATAATTTGGACACTTAAGGGAATGACTGCTCTGGTATACTAACAGGCTAGAAGCGCAATATTGATTATACCCAAATATTTATATTATGTTCGTAGGCAAAATACCGCCCCATGTGAAAAGACATCCTAACTACTGCTGCAACATGATGGTCAAAGGCAAGGGGGTTACCTGTCCATGTTCCAAGGTCTCTCATCACACTTTCCTTATGAAGTGAGTGTTGCTTACCAAATGTAAAAATACTGTACTTTTTATCATTTAGTTTTAACTTGTTTTTTGAGCACCATTTTGAGCTTTTACACATCAGAGGAGGATCTGAAGATGACACCAAGTTTGCAGTTGTCAGCAAACTTGGTTGGCCAGAGAACTCATTTATAATTTGGAGATATGTGTAGCAGATGTCAAATAGTAGGGGTCCCAGTATGGAGCCCTGAGGAACATCACTAGTCACCTTCATGTTTACCGAAGATGCATCTGCTACCCTCACTACATGGGTTCTCTCTCTCACCAATCTGCTATCCTCCTAAGTACATAATGACCAGTTTGGAGCTCATTCAGCTTGTTTATTATGCTGGCTTGTGGTATGATGTCAAAAGCCTTTGCCTGTCAAGGTATGTTGCACGGACAGCAATTCTCCTCTTCATGGCTTTTGTTATCTGTTCAAAAAAGAAGACCAGATTCATTAGGCAGGATCTACTTTAACAAAGTTGAACTGCTGGGAATCAAGCATTATAAGATTTTTTGATATAATTATTAAGTCAGTTATGATACATTCCATGGTTTTGCTGATGAGGCTAGTCAGACTAATGGATCTGTAGTTTTCAGAGTCAGTGGGGAGTCCATCATTGAGAAGTGGCATTACAACACTTGTGCCCCATACTTCAATGACTAAATGAGTGGCTATGCTCAGGCTGAATCGGTGTAGAAGCGAGCATGCTTTGTGCAGTTTATCAGGCAGTCCCTACAGATGATGCATTTCTACTTTTAGAAAGTATCTTTTAACAACTGTTTTTTGGTTTTAATAGGAGGTTGGAGATTCTGTGAGATATGTGAGCTTTGTACAGTTATTTTGGGAGTGAAATTTGCACTGAATTTGTTTGCTAGGATGTTAGCGATCTCTACTAGATCTGAGCAGGTAGTGCCATTTTGGATAAGTTCTGAGCAACCTTGGACCCAACTCCTTAGTTTCCTAACATAACTATAGAAGGATTTGTAATTGTCTTTAGCTTTCGATGCTAGTCTAAGTTCATGAGATGCTTCGTATTCCTGTTTTTTTATTTTATTTTTTAATTCCTTCAATAGCTCTTTTTAGGTTAGCACTCATTTGAACGCTTTTTGTTTTGCTATACAGTTTAAGAAGCTTTTTTATTTTATTGGATTTTTATCTATACATGGACACCAGGCTGGTTTACTTTAAAACCTCACATTTTGTTTGGATATTGTAGAGACTGCCAGGTCAATGCATTTATCTAGGTGCATAGAGAGCTTGTCTGTATAACTACTTGTTGTGTCAGTACCTCTGATAATACAGTTAAACTTGAATGTTGAGATTTCAAAAATACAACTGTAGAAGGTTTGTATGTCTGAAGTCTCTGAACTTTGTGATGTCTGCATCTAATTAACTGGAGTTTTTGGAAGAAAATGTTACCAGTTTGAGACTGGATTTAACTGGAGAAGGGAGTACTAGGGGGGAGAATTCATACTGAAGCCCTGTTGGTAGAGACAAGGTCAAGAGCATAATGTCTTCTAGTGGGTTCCTTGTAAATTTGGTCCAGGAAGTTTTTTGTTTATGAAATCAAGGAATTTTTGGGGATAACCTATAGTTGAGGTGTATTCCAGTTTACAGTCTGGTAGTTAAAATCTCCTAGGAAAACAGAATTTACCTTGACTTGGAGCTCATCCAATGTATTAAGAAACCTAACATGTTTTTGGAGTCATAGAGGGGGTCCTGTAACATATTATGATCGGTTAATTGGTCCTGTTTAGTGTTATTTAGATCTTAATCAGTTCAGTTTCTGGGTCTCTCTAGGAATCTGCCTAGAAGTGATGTGGTCCCTAACAAATATGGATACTACACCACAGTTACCTTTGGGCCAAAAGGCTTGGTATCATCAAAACCCTGGAATGGAGGGAGTGCTTTCTGTACTTCTAAACCAAGTTTCTATAATAACACATGGATGTATGTGCTCTGAATGCTGTAAGGCCTCAAGATCAGGCAATTTGTTATTTAGATGCCTAGCAGCAAGTACAGCCACCTTGACATGGTGGTGCTTGATTTGTTTTTGTTAGGTTGGGAAATCTATTAGCTGGATTCTACCTAAACAGGTACTATGTGGGTAGCAAAGGTTTTAGCCAGTAAGTGGAAGCCCCGACAAAGCAAGAATGACCAAGTAGCATTTTTAACCATGCTGACAGATACTGGATCCCTCTAGAATGACATCAGCTATGCAGACAATCTCTGAAGTCAATCATCTTTTCCCTATATTTTGGCATCATTCAGGGAGAAGGAAAGTTTCCACTCAGAACTAGGTTCTTACCTGCTTTTGTGACATGCATGGGAGCTTTGTCAAGTCTCTCTTCACATCCCTCAGGGTTCTTCATTCCTACTGATTCACAGTCCCATGGATCACTACAATCTCAAAATCATATTTGTTGGCTTAAGGACCTTTGATATATCAGAGATTCTGGCTCCTGAAAGGCAGGTCATAGTCACTCCCTATCTCTTCGTCCAACCTTGAGAGAGTTCAGTTGGCATCTTTGGCAATGGTGTCACCAATCAGTAATGAACTTCTGTTAGAAGAATGTCTAAGTGCACTAATGTAGAAAGGTTAATTACCTGGTGATCCCTTTCTGTGCTAGTGCTAACATGTGCTGTAGTGTTTACGATGAGCCTTAGATTTAACAGGTCTTGAAGGCTTAGGCGAGGACTTTCTAATGGCACCAGCATATGATGGTTTATTGTCTAGTTGTGTGGAATGCAGTGGTGGTGTGTGTTGCACACAAGTCTTTTTTGGGGGTGGGGGAGGCCTTCAATCTGGCTAAGCACTCTCATGTCTAACACAAAAATCTGCAAGCTAAGTAATAAATCATCATCTGTGAGCGTCATACAACTGTTACCATGCTTGAGTATAACAAGTGCTATGAGGCTGGCAAGTGAGGGTGGACAAGTTGGCTGTCCTTCCATTCTAGTCCAAGAGAGTACTAAATTTATTTATACATGGGTTGTATTTCTACAGTAAAAAGGGATAAATAATGTCATTGGGAATATGGTTCAAGAATTTATTTAAAAATGTCTTGCATTTGTAGGTCAACAGGGGGAAAGCAATAAAGAATAGTTCCTGGATATCTAAGATTGTACTGGGCTCTAATCTAATTAGTACTCAGTGTGGGAACACAGCTGCAGTTTCTTTGTATGTGCAAGAATTATTAGGTTTGTTTGTAGAGAATATGATGCTGAAAGAGCCTGCATCTATTTAGCACAGTGTTAAGTGGTACTGCGCAGAGAGACACCCGATAGTTTATCCCAGCACGAAAACCAAAAGAAACCAATTGAAATTTAGCAAGGAATTTAGCCAAAAATGCCTACTTCCAGACCACAGTAGAAGTTTAATTCTGTGTTGCTGCCAAATAATCATTATCGCTGGATCTTACAAGCTAGCTAACACTTGACCAAAAGCTAGCTAGAAAACTTCCAAGGCAGCAGCAAATTTAGGGAATTCAGGGAACACTAAATCAGATAGCAGAAGCACTTTAGCAACAACCAAAACACTGACTAAACACAAAAAAAGATACTTTTTTTAACATTTATTTATTTTACATTTGTTGACCGGGATAGTCCGACTGGATACATGTCCATTTTCAGCGGAGGCCCGGGGAGAAAAGCTCCAAAGGAAGTAATACAGAGAAGGAAACATATACAACACTCTAAAGTTCATAGATAACAGTCAAGTTAACACTCATAGTGTAGGTTAGCTGAAATAGGATGCTTTACATCTGGACAGCTTATTATAATACAGTAGTATTGAATTGACTATTATTTACAAAAGCAATTGTTAATCTGATACAGGTGTATAAGTGATACCATGTATTTAATCAGGCCTGGCACAGGGACAAAGCCACTGAGTCATGAAGTACTCCCTGAGGTCTGCCTTAAATTTAGAAAGGGTAGTGTTTGTTGTGATGTCCGGGGGTAGTGAGTTCCAAGCTTTGCCTACCGAGTTGGCAAATGTGGAGTTCCCGGCTAAGTTGTTAGCTATAGTGGTTTGCACTACAATTCTATTGGATGATCTAAGTGATCTTTGGTTGGTGTGAGGTTTGATGATATATCTTAACGCAGGGGTATTATGAGGTTGGTTAAGAACTTTGAAAGCTATAATAAGTTGGTTATACTGAATCTGTCTAGATAGCTCTAGCCAGCCTAGATTTTTTAGGTTTATACAGTGATGTGTTCTGTAGGGCAGCCCAGTGGCAAGTCTAGCTATGCTGTTATAGCAGGCTGAGAGTCTATTAAGTTCCATTTTGTTTAAGTTGGCAAGTATAGGAGAGGGTGGAGAGGAGGTGGGATCGGGCAATAGCAGTCCTAGCAGGTGGGGTAAGGAATGATTTTATTCTATACCGTGAGCCCAGTTTTTTATTAATGGTTTTTCTCACTTTATTTACATGGGCATCAAATTTAAGATTGTTGTCTACAATTACCCCAAGTAGTTTTGTGTAGACATCTGGGGCGATGATAGTGCCATTTTTAGAGGTAATGGAGAAGGATATCACCGGGGATTTATGCGTGGGAGAGAAAAATAGCACTTTAGTTTTATTGCGGTTTAGAAGGAGACATCGGCCTGCAAGCCAACTTTCAACCAGGTTGAAAGTTAACGGAGTATTAGCCTGTAGCTCATCCTTGGTGGTACCAGTGCAGATAATCATAGAGTCATCTGCATACTGAATGCAGTTGGCATTTGGGATGACAGTGTACAGATCAATGATAAACATGGAGAATAGCAGTGGACCCAGGAGAGACCCTTGGGGGACACCTAGGGTGTTAGGAAGAAGGTTAGATAGATTATTTTGCCATAGTACTGCTTGTTGTCTACTATGTAGACAGGATTGGAACCATTGAAGGGAGTGGTGACCTAGGGATATATTAGTCAGAGTGTGGATTAACAGCTAGTGGTTAACCATATCGAACGCTTTGGAAAGATCCAAGAATAGAGCTGAGGAGAGCTTATTGTTGTTTCTGTTATGGTAAATATCATTAGTGAAGGAGAGGAGGGCTGTGGTGGTACTATGATGTGGTCTAAAGCCATGTTGAGATTTAGCCAGTAGATTTTTCTGGGTTAGCAAGTACAGGAGTTGTTTGTGGGCGCATTTTTCCAGGATCTTAGCCAGTGGTGACAAGATGGCTATGGGCCTATAGTTTGATAGTTCAGTAGAGCAACCACCTTTATAGAGAGGTATAACACAAGATATTTTCCATATGGAGGGGACTTTGGCTTCAGCTATGGACCGATTGATTAGAATGCTGATGGGGAATGCTATACTATCTGCGACTTTTTGTAA
This sequence comes from Protopterus annectens, assembly GCF_019279795.1. Classification (NCBI taxonomy): domain Eukaryota; kingdom Metazoa; phylum Chordata; order Ceratodontiformes; family Protopteridae; genus Protopterus; species Protopterus annectens. The sequence continues at coordinate 616,004,497 of NC_056732.1, read as the reverse complement.
ATATTCAGCAGGGAGAAGGTCAGCAGCTAGGGTGGTAGGTTTTAGTTTTTTGATTAGATTGCAAATGAAAGAGGTAGAGATAGGTTGGAAGCTAAAGGAAGGCTGGGAATTGGGACTGATGTCCTGAGTGCTAGTAGGGTTCAAAGGTAATTGGCTGGCTAGGGCTTGGATGGTTTCTGTAAAGAAACTATTAAAGGTGTTTGTGTCGAACTATTAGTTGACGCTGATGGAGGTGAAGTGGTGGTTTGACCTGGGTGTAGTAATTTGTTTATACCTGCCCAGAATCTTTGAGGATTATTTTGGTTTCTATTCTGGAGATTTATATAATAGTTTCTTTTATCCAGTAAGATGGATTTTTTAGTCTCGTTTCTTATTTGCCGAAATTTGATTTGATCTATAGGGGTTTTTGTGGCACGCCAGGTAGCCCAGGCTTTATTCCTGATTGTGATTTTTGATTTAGAATCTTTAGAGAGCCATGGGGCAACTTTAGTTTTAATCCTAGTGGAACGAGCAGGCGCATGAGAATCTAGGATGTAGAGAAATTTATTGTTAAAGTAGGCTACAGCATCATCATGGGGCAGGTATTTTAGGCCAGACCAGTTGCATGATTTAAGTTCGTCCTGTAAAAATCTGATGTTGAGTTTTTTATTATTACGTATGGTTCTGTAGATGGGCTGATGAGAGTTGTGGGATTTGTGTTTGCAAATAAAAGTGATAAAGGGATCACTGAGGTCATCAGGGATGGTCCCTGATGATTACATTTGGGGGTGGCTATTGATAAGTATCCAATCTAGTATACTGTCTTTTTGGTTACGTTTGCCTAATCTGGTTGGGGTGGATATGACCTGTGTAAAAGAGTGGTGGGAGACTGTGAGCAGCAGGTGTTCCAGTCAATGTTAAAATCTCCAAGGACTATGGTTTCTTGAGGGTAGTTGTCAGTTAACCAATGGAGGGTATCCTCTAGAGTGTTAATGTTATTTCCTGGGGGAATGTATGAACAGATAATGTTCATGCTTTTATTTTTGTTAACATGTAACTTGGTAGAGAGTATTTCAGCTGTATTGATCTGGGGTGGTTGAATGGGGTCTAAGGTTACATTTAGGGTGGATTTGAAGAGGACAGCAACACCCCCCCCCTTTCCTAGTTGCACGGTCATACCTAAGTACATTATACCCTGGGGGTAGGATTTCATTATCAGAGGTTCCAGGTTTCAGCCATGTTTCAGTAAGACACAGTATATCAGGGGATTGAATTTGTAGGAGGGCATGTAGATTATGTATGTGTTTAACAAACAGTAAACAACAGAATAAAACAGCATTCAACTGGATAATTCACTAAGCAACTATAAGTGCAACAGAAAACAGTACTTTCCTGCTCTTTAGATGAGTAATACACTCAAAATGCCAACTTTAGTAATTTCAGACCATTTACTCTGTACTTGGTCTACTGTAGCCTTTAAATTAAGACTATTTATCCCAGCAGAGAAAAACAGAGACCAGAAGAAAATTCTCTCTCAAACTGTTTCTCTCTGGTCTGTTGCCTGAGGAAAGGCCTTTTTTTTTTGAATAGTTTCTAATCTGAAATTTACTGAAAATGCTTTACATTCTGCACTTGTTCAAATTTCTCCTCTAAATTCTGTTGAATTTTCTGATATTTGTTCCGAAAGAAAAAGACTTTATCGACAAGAGTTTTCATCTTTTACAGCTTTAGAGGACTGTGTTCTAAGCTATGAGTGCTTTCTTAGGACAGAACCAGATATAGCACACCTGGGAAGCAGAAGCTTGTTGTTGCATATCCATAATTAACAGCTCATTCATTTATTTATTCAAACTATTAACTGGGGTAGAACACTCATCTCATTGGATTAATTTATTCAATAAAGGAACAAACAGAAATAGTGCATTATAGTGTTAATGCCTTGCTGACTGCAGCCCTGCTGTGCAATGTTTCTTATAAATATTAAACAGCTGCAAAAATGTTGGAGAACTTACAGGCACAATAACTGACGAAATACTAATTGGAAACATTGTCTACAAGTCACATTTTACTATAAGCAAAAAGTGCAGTCTAATTCTCATGACAATTTACATTATCTATGACATAAGTGACTTGTATTTCAATGATGAACCATTTGCATGACAGCTTTTAACTACTCAAAGTTATATGAGCTCAGAGTGCTGCAGGCTCATGCCTTACATTGACACTGTGAGGGCTCGACCCCCTACTTCACCTATGGTTTTACAGTTTACATAGTTTTGCAGACAGGGTCATCTTCTGACAAAAGTCTCTTAAAGATACCATAACTATAATTTATACAAACAACACAGAGGATTACAACTAGGCCTCCGATTGTGATCAAGTTGTTATATGTTTGAGAAATGGATGTCCAAAATTCATCTCTAGAGCACACCAAGTGAATCTTTAATGTTCTCAAAATGGATATAATATACTTTTAATGATAAAATAGTATATGGAGCTTTAACTACTCTGATGTACTGCCAGTAAAAGAGACGCCCAAAATATAATAAAATAACTATGTGGAGTGCTGAGTGTTTTACAGCTTTGAAAGCTTTATGACACTTAGTGCTATGACACTTTAGCTACGCAAATGTAATATCAGTTAAAGAAAACGAAGTGTAGATGTGAAGTGGTCAGCTTTGACCTGTAGCAGCTTTAACAGTTGTTAAAATCTGCTGTGTGTGCGTGTGTGTGTGTGTGTGTGTGTGTGTGTGTGTGTGTGTGTGTGTGTGTGTGTGTGTGTATATATATATATATATATATATATATATATATATGTTGTTTGTCTTTTCGGCTTTTCCCGGTTAGGGGTCGCCACAGCGGAACTCCAGTCCGCTAATGATTGGCAGTAGATTTTTTTATGTTGCCGAGTTGCCAGCCCAAAGCCCAACCTTCAGTGAAGGCACGCCCATTCACGCATGTCTTTCGGAGGCCACTCGACCACGGGGAGAACATGCAGAATCCACACAGAAGGCACTCCAGCCGTGAATCGAACAGGAGAACCTCTTGCTGTGAGGCAACAACACTACCGCTGTACCGTGTGTGTGTGTATGTATATATATATATATATATATATATATATATATATATATATATATATACATATATATATATTTGCCACGGTGAAGTGCATTACAACTTTTAAAGATGTAAAAGGCTTCCAGCTCTGTTTTGTGGTTGGTGCCTGGGTTGACTCCAGTGCAAGACTAACATTTAACAGCAGTGACAGAACATAAAAATTGTTATGCAGCTTTCTCACTTCAGAAAGGTGTACAACAGGCTTGTCTGTTTGCCCATGTGAGAGTAATCAAAGTGCTTCATATACTACATCACACTTCAACGTGCAAAAACCTATATTTTTAATCTAACCAGTAATGAAAAGCTGCACAGCCACTGATTAATGACAAGCTTCCTCACATAAGAAAGGTGCGTAACAAAAGCTCAACCTTTTTGATGATTTTAAAATGGCATCAGATTTCTTTGCATACTACATCTTGCTTTAACATGCACATAAACCTATATTATTTTAGTGCAGGTTGCAATAAAGAGCTGCAGAGGCACAGAATATTGACATGCTTGTGAATGAATCATTTTCATCACTAAAACCAAAAAGTTTTAAATGGTGATTTTTTTTTGTTATTTTTGTTTCAGGATACACAGAAGGTGAGCAATGCATTTTTCTGCTATCAAACATATTAATGTTCTTAAACATTTCGCTACATTCTAACACAGACTAAAAAGAAGAGAGTTGAAGGAGAGGAAAAGGAATTCTTCAGTCCTGCAATGAGTATACTTGTGTAGAGTTTTGTAGGCTTAATTTTTATAGCTCAAAGGATGCAAACCACCGACAGTCTTAAGCAGGTATGCCTTGCAAAATTTAACTCCCCAGCAACGTACCATTCAAGTAAAACAACATATTGTAGCCTAATTTTCTTATCAATACACAGTTAAATATGCTTGTGTGAAATACATTCAAGTGTTTTATTTAACAAATTCCCGGAGAAATGTACAATTCTGTACCAGAAAAAGAGTAATACACAAAAGTATTTATCAACATGGCATCAAAAGCATGTTTTGTCAGTGAAAAAGTTTCAGAAATGCAAAAAACTTGAAAAATTTTCGCAAACATTATTTTCACTGAACATCCTAGGAAATTTCCCCTGCATCCCCACAAAATCTATCTATATACATACATATGTATACACACACCAACTCGGTGGTTGCACAACAGTGGAGAAAGATGAAAATTCCACTGCTGAAGAAAGTAATTTTGGCAAACATTTTTTTTAACTTTTTACATTCGCCAAAACTGAAAGCAGATGAATCGAAAGGAACCCAGCGACAGCTAGTAATCTTTCTCTTCACATTTTTTGGCATACCATATAACTGGGTAATAACAGTAACCTCATTGCTGCTCATACTCCCCAATGCCTGCTTACATTCAGGTCCAGGCTTCCATCACCCCTTCAATAAAGTAGTTAATTTTGTCCCAAGTAGATGCCCTCCCAGTTTAGTTGACATATCGTACACATAGTTAACCCAATGTTCTTAAGCAGGATCAAGCATATCACAACTTGCTCTCTCTCTCTCACATAAACAAACACAGAACACAGTTTAAAATGCTATGGTATGTCCTCTTACACCTTCTTGTACATCCCTCTCCCCAAGGCCATGTTACCTGCCCCCTTCAGTGCTTCCTTTCTGCCATTTTAAAACACAAATGCTAGCACTCTGACCACATTTCATTAGCAACACAGTACTAGCTCACCTATTACTCTTTAAACAATCACCCCCCCCCCAAGAAGTAGTTAAATGTACTTTTTAATAGTACTTAGGGGGTTTATGCTTTTCTGGGAATGTCAAAGTAGCATCCTGGGAACTCAAACTAATAGTAAAGTGAAACTGTTTTAACAATTTGCATATTTCCTTCTTTGGGAGTGAAAAAAAATTAGCCATTGTTATTTGTGCTAGGATGTCTGGCTAAGGTTTTGTACAAAATTTCAGATTAACATGTATATTATATGCCAGAATGACTAGCTATGATATTGTAAAATAAGTTCTCACATGTTGACTTATCTATTTGTACAAAATGTTTTAAAGCTTGAACCGTTTCCATTTACATTTCTAACTGAGCATGTTTGACAAGAGATATTCTAAAGGCATACTGTCTCAGATTCATCTGATCTGCAGATGATGTCATCGGAATGTTGACAGTTTTATCTGTTACTGTCAGAAGCTGAAGAGCAGGAAAGAACTTTAGTAAACAGCGGTTGGTTGATTTTTCAAAATATGAAATGAAAATTATAACTAGAACAGTTGTGACAGGCTAGTCTATAAAAGAACCTGCTGACGTCAGTTGTCAGTTTCAGTTACAAAAGTGGCAGGTACAGATGTACTGTGCAGTGGATACCTAAAAGGACTCACCAAAACTGTAAGCCTGCCTTTGCTCTGTTGTAATTCATAGGTTCATAGGTGTTTACTAGGCTAATGACCACAAGGGCCTCTTTAAGCCTAGCCGTTCATCCCAAATCTCTGATGAGTTCTGATACCCTTGATAAGTGTAAGCATGGCCCTGGGAGATGAACCATTTACAGGTTGCCTGTCTGCATCAGAGACATAGGTGCCAAACTAGGGATGTATTTCCGGTTTCTCATCCAGTTGTCCAAGTTGCACTTGAATTGGATTAGGGAGGAACTCTGCTTCACATGGATGGGAAGCCTGTTCCATAGACGGGGTAGTCTCTGGGATATATACCTATCTCTCCAGTAGGTCCTATTTATATCAGAGGCAAGGTTTAAGTCTTTAGCATGGGTAATTCTGGTATTGTTTGTTCTGTGGATATTTAGGAGGTCCATCAGAGTGGGGTCTGACAATGCCCTGTTTGGCAGGCATAGATCTCCCCTCAAAAGTCTGTAGGAGACAGAATACAGGGATAGGGCCTTGAGGCGGTCTGCATGGGACATTTTACTTATGCCCTGTATTCTTTTAGTGAGGAACCTCTGTGGGTGTTCCAGTTGTTGCACATGCCTGGTTAGGTACACACCAAAGGGGACACTGTACTCAATGATAGGGCTGATGAATGCCGAGTACTGTGGAACAATGACTTCCTTGGACTTAGATGCCGACCTTTGTTTATAAGTTGCGCAACATAGAATGATTTACTCACCACTGTAGACACATGATAATCAAAGGCTAGATTACTATCTATCTGTGTCCTCAAGTCCCTGACTACTGGGTCAACTCAACTCAAGGGGTAGTAATTTAGTTTAGATCGGGAAAGTGTTCTTTAGTCAGATAGGAAATTATAACTGATCAGTTAGAGTTTTCCTGAATGCTGAATTTCTATCCTACAGTATTGATTTCATTTTCCTGGTGACTGAGTTCTGTTTGCTTATTGGGAATTACTGCTTTATATTCTTAATCATTTTCCTCATTATTAAATATTTTTATTAGCTTACATTGTTGCTGGTCAATCAGTCTTTTTCTTTAGTGATTCGAAAGTGCTTATAATTGGCTTGATAACTTCCCAGGCTACTCTGAAAGCCTGGCTGCTTAGGTCTTTTGCTACTATTTGTTTTAATTTTCATAATTGGACAGCACTTTAAATGGGCAGGAAGACACTCTGATTGGTGGCAGTATTACCATATTATTTTGGGGAAGGGACACAGCTGAAAATCTGTCAGGCTTTCCTAGAAGTGTTTGGATGTGTGAGATCTAATTAGTGTGAGTGTATCAGAGGTCTTAAATTGAGACAAACCGCTCTGAAGTGTGTAATAAGGAGTTACATTAGGGGTGTACAGAAGTATACAGTCCAGTCTCAGATTACGTAGCATGTTCTTGTTGTGCTCTTAATGGGAAAATTGTGAAATATTACTCCTGTTTAAGTGGCAGTCTCAGTGAGGATTGAAGCTCCTTAGTTACTAACCCAGGATAGTGGGAGAATTCACATTATTTGGTGGCAATTCAGTGGAATATTTTATCTGGACGTCACGGGAGTAGTGTGTTTCATTTCTTTTTGAAAGCACTTGACACAAATACAGTATGTAATCTTTTGTATTTCAAATTTATCTAACACCTAGGCACAGGGGAATTATTCAAGGAAATTAAGTAGAACAGGCAAGACAGCTACTTCACTGTAAAGATACTACAAGGAAAAGGGCTCAGAATGCATGTTATCTATAAAGTACATTGAACATTTGCATGTTAATAGTGTGAAACACCTCATTTAAAATATCGTAGTAGCCAGATATACCCAAACAGCCTGTAATTTTACAGTGTTCATCAGTTCAGCTTGCTTCAGTTAGCACGCCCACTAAAACTTCATTTGGTTATTACATTCATTAATTATTAGCTAGCTGTGTGTTCACCCTCTAATTTACACTTCACTGGACATTGATTAAAGAGGCCTATTATAACTTTGACCTCTGGCCCATGATATTCTTAAGAACTACTCATTAAAACCCCTCTTTTAACCATTAAAGCATTTAATAAGGCCACATGGACACACAGTCAAATAATCCGTACAGACTAATTATCAGTCTAGGAAAAAAGGGCTGGTTTACTGGTGAAACATAATTAAATAGTAGTCCCTTACTTACAGAGATGTCCTAGATTTTACTTGAAAAGCTTGTCAAAATGACAGATTTGCTCACCAGTAACAGTGTTAATTTAAACCCTCTTATTCTGTTAAATTTCTGAGTGAAAATGGTATTTTTAATGTGTTCCTGATTTGATTCTTTAATCCACAAGTTGAATGGGAAGCAGTTAAGTGTGTAAATACATATCACATCTACGCTGCAACTGAAATATCATACAATTACTGTATTCTTTACATTTATATCCATGAATACAAATGTGAGGAAAAACAATTGCAAATCTACAAAACCTCTGTGGTAAAGCTGCTGCCACACTTCAAATAAGTTTCTTAAAAAAAACAAATACTGTAGCATCTGGCAGTGTTTCTAATAATAAAAAAGCCTTTAGAACTGGCCTTTCAATTTTTAATTGTAAGTTAATATATATGAATACAATAACATAGGCTTGGGGTTTGGGATAGTGATTAAGTGTTTACCTCACAGGCACAAGGTACAGGATTTAAGCCTCACTACTGTCTGGGTGAGTAAAAGTCTACAGACTGCCTAATATTTACCTATGAAAAATAAACAACAACAAAAAAATTGTTAGTGCACTGCTAAATTCTTTTTCCAGAATGCACACTGTTTCCCTTAAAGCTGGTCAGCAAACAAACAGTACTTGCTGTTCTATTAAAGATGGTCAGCAAGCAAAACAACACTTCAGTAATATCAGTATTTCCTTCAAGACTCTCTTCCATTATACAGACAAATTTGTCTCTCTTTACAGCACAGCAGCACCCCTTTCCTTTTTCCAGTTTCAGGGTCACCTTTAGACTTAACCTCCCTGCTGGCTCATTTATGGAACCCCTCTACTGGTCCAAAAGTCAGAAATCTGATCTCCTCCACAGACAGTGTCCCTGAAGCATCCCTTGAAAAAATCCTCTCTCTATAATCAGTCACATAAATTCTTTTTCACTTTTCTGCTCACTCTGTATTTCTCAGAAACTCTGCAGTCCCCTTCTGTGATATACCCATTAGTGAATGCAGAACAAACAGTAAATGCAAAGCCACTAGCTGCAGTGCTTTCTCCTAGCTCAGCAGATACTATTACATATGACCTCCTCAGCAAAGAACCACCACGTTTAACTCTGATGGATGGGAAATAAGTCCAACAGCACCCACCTGTAGTTAGACAAATGCAGTCTGGGCAGAGTTTAATCTTAAAATTATAATTCTGGAGAGTCAGAGCCCAACAGGATAGTTTTGAGTTGCTCTGTTTCTCTCTGGTCAGTGATTAATATAAGTTCTTTACCTAACAAACAGTATTTTAGGACAGCAAGGGCCCATTTTATGCAAGCATTCCCTCTCAATACCCGAGTATTACAGAGTTTCCCTACTGATATAAAAGGTGTGATGTTCACACCTTCTTCTGAGACAAGACTGTACACCTATGTCTGCCACAGAGGAAGGACTGCACACTAGCAATTACATGGAAAAATCTGAAGCAACAAGTACTGGTACTGAACGCTGCAGAGGTTTTAGTTGCCTAATGGCTTGCTTTGCTTCAACTTTTCAATTAACCGTCAAGGAGCTTTACCCTTGGTCAGTCAGTTGGGGGGAAGCAAGCAATAATGAATGACATGGTGGGCATTATCAGGGAAGTAATGGACC